>NW_026894735.1:0-86753 GCF_032452875.1 Bos javanicus | reverse complement strand
TCAGATCATGTGACCAGTACATGATAGCTGCGTGATCATGCATGATCAACGTGAGCAGCATGCAGCATGATCAGTGCATGATCAGCCACGTGATCAGTGCATCACACGTGATCAGTGCATGATCAGCCACGTGATCAGTGCATGCATGACCAGGCACGTGATCAGTGTATGTCAGCAAACGGATCAGTGCATGATAGCCACGTGATCAGTGCATGATCAGTCACGTGATCAGTGCATGATCAGCTATGTGATCAGTGTATGATCAGCCACGTGATCAGTGCATGATCAGCCACGTGATCAGTGCATGATCAATTACGTGATCAGTGCATGATCAGTTCACGTGATCAGTACATGGTAGCTACGATCATTGCATGAGCTGCCGATCAGTGCATGATAGCCACGTGATCAGTGCATGATAGCCACGTGATCAGTGCATGATCAGTCATGTGATACGCAGTGATCAGCCACATGATCAGTGCATGATATCCACGTGATCAGTGCATGACAGCCACGTGATCAGTGCATGAGAGCCACGTGATCAGTGCATGATCAGTCACGTGATACATGATCAGCCACGTGATCAGTGCATGATGAGCCACGTGATCAGTGCAGGATCAATCGTGATCAGTGCATGATCAGTCACGTGACCAGTACATGGTTACATGCGTGATCGTGCATGATCAGCCACGTGAGCAGAGCATGATAGCCACGTGATCAGTGCATGATCAGTCACGTGATCAGTACATGATCAGTCACGTGAACAGTGCATGATCATTTACGTGATCAGTGCATGATCAGTCACGTGACCAGTATATGGTAGCTACGTGATCATTCCATGACGAGCCACGTGAGCAGTGCATGATAGCCACGTGATGTGCATGAGTTACGTGAGCAGAGTATGATCAGCCACGTGATCAGTGCATGAGTGCCACGTGATCAGTGCATGATATGTCACGTGACAGTGTGATCAGCCACGTGAACAGTGCATGTTCAGCCACGTGATCAGTGCATGATAGCCACGTGATCAGTGCATGATCAGTTACGTGAGCAGTGTATGATCAGCCACGTGATCAGTGCATGGTCAGACACGTGAACAGTGTATGATCAGCCACGTGATCAGTGCATGATATCCAAGTGATCAGTGCATGATCATCACGTGATCAGTGTATGATCAGCCACGTGAACAGTGCATGCTCAGTCACGTGATCTGGGCCTGCTGAGCTGCGTGATTACTGTCTGCTCATCTGCTTGACAATTGCCAGCTGAGCTGCACGATTCCTGCCTGTCATCTGCTTGACAATTGCCAGCTGTGCTGCGTAATTCCTGCCTGCTCAGCTGCTTGATTATTGCCAGCTGAGCAGCATGATTCCTCACCTGAGTTCCATGATTATTGCCTGCTGACTGTTTGATTCGTGCCTACTCAGCTCTTTGTTTATTGCCTCCAGAGGCACATGATCAGTGTATGATAGCAAACATGATCAGTGCATGATCAGTCACATGATCAGCGCCATTAAGTCACGTGATCACTACATGATAGTCATGTGATCAGTCCATGCTCAGTCACGGTATCAGTGCATGATCAGCCACGTGATCAGTGCATGATCTGTCACAAGATTAGTGTATGATCATCCACGTGATCAGTGCATGGGCAGTCATGTGATCAGTGCATGATATAGACGTGAACAGTGCATGATCAGTCTCGTGATCAGTGCATGATAGCCACGTGATCAGTGCATGATCAGTCACCTGATGGGTGTATGATCATTCACGTGACCTGTACATGGTAGCTACATGATCATTGCATGATCAGCCACGTGAGTAGTGCATGATAGCCACGTGATCACTGCATGATCAGTCACGTGATCAGTGCATGATCAGTCATGTGACCAGTACATGGTAGCCACGTGATCATGCATGATCAGCCACGTGATCAGTGCATGATAGCCACGTGATCAGTGCATGATCAGACACGTGATCAGTGCATGATCAGTCACGTGATCAGTGCATGATCAGCCACGTGATCAGTGCATGATCAGCACGTGATCAGTGCATGATCAGCCACGTGATCAGTGCATGATAGCCACGTGATCAGTGCATGATCAGTCACGTGATCAGTGCATGATCAGTCACGTGATCAGTGCATGATCAGCCACGTGATCAGTGCATGATCAGCCACGTGATCAGTGCATGATCAATTACGTGATCAGTGCATGATCAGTCACGTGACCAGTACATGGTAGCTACGTGATCATTGCATGATCAGCCACGTGATCAGTGCATGATAGCCACGTGATCAGTGCATGATAGCCACGTGATCAGTGCATGATCATTCATGTGATACATGTGTGATCAGCCAGGTGATCAGTGCATGTCAGCCACGTGATCAGTGCATGAGTGCCACGTGATCAGTGCATGATATGTCACGTGACAGGTGTGTGATCAGCCACGTGAACAGTGCATGTTCAGCCACGTGATCAGTGCATGATAGCCACGTGATCAGTGCATGATCAGTTACGTGAGCAGTGTATGATCAGCCACGTGATCAGTGCATGGTCAGACACGTGAACAGTGTATGATCAGCCACGTGATCAGTGCATGATATCCAAGTGATCAGTGCATGATCATCACGTGATCAGTGTATGATCAGCCACGTGAACAGTGCATGCTCAGTCACGTGATCTGGGCCTGCTGAGCTGCGTGATTACTGTCTGCTCATCTGCTTGACAATTGCCAGCTGAGCTGCACGATTCCTGCCTGTCATCTGCTTGACAATTGCCAGCTGTGCTGCGTAATTCCTGCCTGCTCAGCTGCTTGATTATTGCCAGCTGAGCAGCATGATTCCTCACACCTGAGTTCCATGATTATTGCCTGCTGACTGTTTGATTCGTGCCTACTCAGCTCTTTGTTTATTGCCTCCAGAGGCACATGATCAGTGTATGATAGCAAACATGATCAGCGCATGATCAGTCACATGATCAGCGCCATTAAGTCACGTGATCACTACATGATAGTCATGTGATCAGTCCATGCTCAGTCACGGTATCAGTGCATGATCAGCCACGTGATCAGTGCATGATCTGTCACAAGATTAGTGTATGATCATCCACGTGATCAGTGCATGGGCAGTCATGTGATCAGTGCATGATATAGACGTGAACAGTGCATGATCAGTCTCGTGATCAGTGCATGATAGCCACGTGATCAGTGCATGATCAGTCACCTGATGGGTGTATGATCATTCACGTGACCTGTACATGGTAGCTACATGATCATTGCATGATCAGCCACGTGAGTAGTGCATGATAGCCACGTGATCACTGCATGATCAGTCACGTGATCAGTGCATGATCAGTCATGTGACCAGTACATGGTAGCTGCGTGATCATGCATGATCAGCCACGTGATCAGTGCATGATAGCCACGTGATCAGTGCATGATCAGACACGTGATCAGTGCATGATCAGTCACGTGATCAGTGCATGATCAGCCACGTGATCAGTGCATGATCAGGCACGTGATCAGTGTATGATCAGCCACGTGATCAGTGCATGATAGCCACGTGATCAGTGCATGATCAGTCACGTGATCAGTGCATGATCAGTTACGTGATCAGTGCATGATCAGCCACGTGATCAGTGCATGATCAGCCACGTGATCAGTGCATGATCAGCCACGTGATCAGTGCATGATCAGTCACGTGATCAGTGCATGATAGCCACGTGATCAGTGCATGATCAGCCACGTGATCAGTGCATGATAGCCACGTGATCAGTGCATGATCAGCCACGTGATCAGTGCATGATAGCCACGTGATCAGTGCATGATCAGTCACGTGATAGTGTGTGATCAGCCACGTGATCAGTGCATGATATCCACGTGATCAGTGCATGACAGCCACGTGATCAGTGCATGATAGCCACGTGATCAGTGCATGATCAGTCACGTGATACATGTGTGATCAGCCACGTGATCAGTGCATGATGAGCCACGTGATCAGTGCAGGATCAATTACGTGATCAGTGCATGATCAGTCACGTGACCAGTACATGGTTGCTACGTGATCGTTGCATGATCAGCCACGTGAGCAGTGCATGATAGCCACGTGATCAGTGCATGATCAGTCACGTGATCAGTACATGATCAGTCACGTGAACAGTGCATGATCATTTACGTGATCTGTGCATGATCAGTCACGTGACCAGTATATGGTAGCTACGTGATCATTCCATGACGAGCCACGTGAGCAGTGCATGATAGCCACGTGATGTGTGCATGAGTTACGTGAGCAGAGTATGATCAGCCACGTGATCAGTGCATGAGTGCCACGTGATCAGTGCATGATATGTCACGTGACAGGTGTGTGATCAGCCACGTGAACAGTGCATGTTCAGCCACGTGATCAGTGCATGATAGCCACGTGATCAGTGCATGATCAGTTACGTGAGCAGTGTATGATCAGCCACGTGATCAGTGCATGGTCAGACACGTGAACAGTGTATGATCAGCCACGTGATCAGTGCATGATATCCAAGTGATCAGTGCATGATCATCACGTGATCAGTGTATGATCAGCCACGTGAACAGTGCATGCTCAGTCACGTGATCTGGGCCTGCTGAGCTGCGTGATTACTGTCTGCTCATCTGCTTGACAATTGCCAGCTGAGCTGCACGATTCCTGCCTGTCATCTGCTTGACAATTGCCAGCTGTGCTGCGTAATTCCTGCCTGCTCAGCTGCTTGATTATTGCCAGCTGAGCAGCATGATTCCTCACCTGAGTTCCATGATTATTGCCTGCTGACTGTTTGATTCGTGCCTACTCAGCTCTTTGTTTATTGCCTCCAGAGGCACATGATCAGTGTATGATAGCAAACATGATCAGTGCATGATCAGTCACATGATCAGCGCCATTAAGTCACGTGATCACTACATGATAGTCATGTGATCAGTCCATGCTCAGTCACGGTATCAGTGCATGATCAGCCACGTGATCAGTGCATGATCTGTCACATGATTAGTGTATGATCATCCACGTGATCAGTGCATGGGCAGTCATGTGATCAGTGCATGATATAGACGTGATCAGTGCATGATCAGTCCGTGATCAGTGCATGATAGCCACGTGATCAGTGCATGATCAGTCACCTGATGGGTGTATGATCATTCACGTGACCTGTACATGGTAGCTACATGATCATTGCATGATCAGCCACGTGAGTAGTGCATGATAGCCACGTGATCACTGCATGATCAGTCACGTGATCAGTGCATGATCAGTCATGTGACCAGTACATGGTAGCTGCGTGATCATGGCATGATCAGCCACGTGAGCAGTGCATGATAGCCACGTGATCAGTGCATGATCAGTCACGTGATCAGTGCATGATCAGTCACGTGATCAGTGCATGATCAGCCACGTGATCAGTGCATGATCAGCCACGTGATCAGTGCATGTCAGCCGTGATCAGTGCATGATAGCCACGTGATCAGTGCATGATCAGCCACGTGATCAGTGCATGATCAGTCACGTGATCAGTGCATGATCAGCCACGTGATCAGTGCATGATCAGCCACGTGATCAGTGCATGATCAGCCACGTGATCAGTGCATGATCAGTCACGTGATCAGTGCATGATAGCTACGTGATCAGTGCATGATCAGCCACGTGATCAGTGCATGATAGCCACGTGATCAGTGCATGATAGCCACGTGATCAGTGCATGATCAGTCACGTGACATGTGTGATCAGCCACGTGATCAGTGCATGATAGCCACGTGATCAGTGCATGAGTCCATGATCAGTGCATGATAGTCACGTGACAGGTGTGTGATCAGCCACGTGATCAGTGCATGATCAGCCACGTGATCAGTGCATGATAGCCACGTGATCAGTGCATGATCAGTTACGTGAGCAGTGTATGATCAGCCACGTGATCAGTGCATGGTCACACGTGAACAGTGTATGATCAGCCACGTGATCAGTGCATGATATCCAAGTGATCAGTGCATGATCATCACGTGATCAGTGTATGATCAGCCACGTGAACAGTGCATGCTCAGTCACGTGATCTGGGCCTGCTGAGCTGCGTGATTACTGTCTGCTCATCTGCTTGACAATTGCCAGCTGAGCTGCACGATTCCTGCCTGTCATCTGCTTGACAATTGCCAGCTGTGCTGCGTAATTCCTGCCTGCTCAGCTGCTTGATTATTGCCAGCTGAGCAGCATGATTCCTCACAGCTGAGTTCCATGATTATTGCCTGCTGACTGTTTGATTCGTGCCTACTCAGCTCTTTGTTTATTGCCTCCAGAGGCACATGATCAGTGTATGATAGCAAACATGATCAGTGCATGATCAGTCACATGATCAGCGCCATTAAGTCACGTGATCACTACATGATAGTCATGTGATCAGTCCATGCTCAGTCACGGTATCAGTGCATGATCAGCCACGTGATCAGTGCATGATCTGTCACATGATTAGTGTATGATCATCCACGTGATCAGTGCATGGGCAGTCATGTGATCAGTGCATGATATAGACGTGATCAGTGCATGATCAGTCTCGTGATCAGTGCATGATAGCCACGTGATCAGTGCATGATCAGTCACCTGATGGGTGTATGATCATTCACGTGACCTGTACATGGTAGCTACATGATCATTGCATGATCAGCCACGTGAGTAGTGCATGATAGCCACGTGATCAGTGCATGATCAGTCACGTGATCAGTGCATGATCAGTCATGTGACCAGTACATGGTAGCTGCGTGATCATGGCATGATCAGCCACGTGATCAGTGCATGATAGCCACGTGATCAGTGCATGATCAGTCACGTGATCAGTGCATGATCAGTCACGTGATCAGTGCATGATCAGCCACGTGATCAGTGCATGACCAGGCACGTGATCAGTGCATGTCAGCCACGTGATCAGTGCATGATAGCCACGTGATCAGTGCATGATCAGTCACGTGATCAGTGCATGATCAGTCACGTGATCAGTGCATGATCAGCACGTGATCAGTGCATGATCAGCCACGTGATCAGTGCATGATCAGCCACGTGATCAGTGCATGATCAGTCACGTGATCAGTACATGATAGCTACGTGATCAGTGCATGATCAGCCACGTGAT
Organism: Bos javanicus; assembly: GCF_032452875.1. NCBI lineage: Eukaryota > Metazoa > Chordata > Mammalia > Artiodactyla > Bovidae > Bos > Bos javanicus. The sequence goes on along the minus strand of NW_026894735.1, from coordinate 79,620 downwards.
CAGTGCATGATAGCCACGTGATCAGTGCATGAGCCACGTGATCAGTGCATGATAGCCACGTGATCAGTGCATGATCAGTCATGTGATACGTGTGTGATCAGCCACGTGATCAGTGCATGATATCCACGTGATCAGTGCATGACAGCCACGTGATCAGTGCATGATAGCCGTGATCAGTGCATGATCAGTCACGTGATACATGTGTGATCAGCCACGTGATCAGTGCATGATGAGCCACGTGATCAGTGCAGGATCAATTACGTGATCAGTGCATGATCAGTCACGTGACCAGTACATGGTTGCTCGTGATCAGTGCATGATCAGCCACGTGAGCAGTGCATGATAGCCACGTGATCAGTGCATGATCAGTCACGTGATCAGTACATGATCAGTCACGTGAACAGTGCATGATCATTTACGTGATCTGTGCATGATCAGTCACGTGACCAGTATATGGTTGCTACGTGATCATTCCATGACGAGCCACGTGAGCAGTGCATGATAGCCACGTGATGTGTGCATGAGTTACGTGAGCAGAGTATGATCAGCCACGTGATCAGTGCATGAGTGCCACGTGATCAGTGCATGATATGTCACGTGACAGGTGTGTGATCAGCCACGTGAACAGTGCATGTTCAGCCACGTGATCAGTGCATGATAGCCACGTGATCAGTGCATGATCAGTTACGTGAGCAGTGTATGATCAGCCACGTGATCAGTGCATGGTCAGACACGTGAACAGTGTATGATCAGCCACGTGATCAGTGCATGATATCCAAGTGATCAGTGCATGATCATCACGTGATCAGTGTATGATCAGCCACGTGAACAGTGCATGCTCAGTCACGTGATCTGGGCCTGCTGAGCTGCGTGATTACTGTCTGCTCATCTGCTTGACAATTGCCAGCTGAGCTGCACGATTCCTGCCTGTCATCTGCTTGACAATTGCCAGCTGTGCTGCGTAATTCCTGCCTGCTCAGCTGCTTGATTATTGCCAGCTGAGCAGCATGATTCCTCACACCTGAGTTCCATGATTATTGCCTGCTGACTGTTTGATTCGTGCCTACTCAGCTCTTTGTTTATTGCCTCCAGAGGCACATGATCAGTGTATGATAGCAAACATGATCAGCGCATGATCAGTCACATGATCAGCGCCATTAAGTCACGTGATCACTACATGATAGTCATGTGATCAGTCCATGCTCAGTCACGGTATCAGTGCATGATCAGCCACGTGATCAGTGCATGATCTGTCACATGATTAGTGTATGATCATCCACGTGATCAGTGCATGGGCAGTCATGTGATCAGTGCATGATATAGACGTGATCAGTGCATGATCAGTCTCGTGATCAGTGCATGATAGCCACGTGATCAGTGCATGATCAGTCACCTGATGGGTGTATGATCATTCACGTGACCTGTACATGGTAGCTACATGATCATTGCATGATCAGCCACGTGAGTAGTGCATGATAGCCACGTGATCACTGCATGATCAGTCACGTGATCAGTGCATGATCAGTCATGTGACCAGTACATGGTAGCTGCGTGATCATGGCATGATCAGCCACGTGAGCAGTGCATGATAGCCACGTGATCAGTGCATGATCAGACACGTGATCAGTGCATGATCAGTCACGTGATCAGTGCATGATCAGCCACGTGATCAGTGCATGACAGGCACGTGATCAGTGTATGTCAGCCACGTGATCAGTGCATGATAGCCACGTGATCAGTGCATGATCAGTCACGTGATCAGTGCATGATCAGTTATGATCAGTGTATGATCAGCCACGTGATCAGTGCATGATCAGCCACGTGATCAGTGCATGATCAGTACGTGATCAGTGCATGATCAGTCACGTGACCAGTACATGGTAGCTACGTGATCATTGCATGATCAGCCACGTGATCAGTGCATGATAGCCACGTGATCAGTGCATGATAGCCACGTGATCAGTGCATGATCAGTCATGTGATACGTGTGTGATCAGCCACGTGATCAGTGCATGATATCCACGTGATCAGTGCATGACAGCCACGTGATCAGTGCATGAGAGCCACGTGATCAGTGCATGATCAGTCACGTGATACATGTGTGATCAGCCACGTGATCAGTGCATGATGAGCCACGTGATCAGTGCAGGATCAATTACGTGATCAGTGCATGATCAGTCACGTGACCAGTACATGGTTGCTACGTGATCGTTGCATGATCAGCCACGTGAGCAGAGCATGATAGCCACGTGATCAGTGCATGATCAGTCACGTGATCAGTACATGATCAGTCACGTGAACAGTGCATGATCATTTACGTGATCTTTGCATGATCAGTCACGTGACCAGTATATGGTTGCCGTGATCATTCCATGATCAGCCACGTGAGCAGTGCATGATAGCCACGTGATGTGCATGAGTTACGTGAGCAGAGTATGATCAGCCACGTGATCAGTGCATGAGTGCCACGTGATCAGTGCATGATATGTCACGTGACAGTGTGTGATCAGCCACGTGATCAGTGCATGATCAGCCACGTGATCAGTGCATGATAGCCACGTGATCAGTGCATGATCACGTGAGCAGTGTATGATCAGCCACGTGATCAGTGCATGGTCAGACACGTGAACAGTGCATGATCAGCCACGTGATCAGTGCATGATATCCGTGATCAGTGCATGATCATCACGTGATCAGTGTATGATCAGCCACGTGAACAGTGCATGCTCAGTCACGTGATCTGGGCCTGCTGAGCTGCGTGATTACTGTCTGCTCATCTGCTTGACAATTGCCAGCTGTGCTGCATGATTCCTGCCTGATCAGCTGCTTGATTATTGCCAGCTGAGCAGCATGATTCCTCACACCTGAGTTCCATGATTATTGCCTGCTGACTGTTTGATTCGTGCCTACTCAGCTCTTTGTTTATTGCCTCCAGAGGCACATGATCAGTGTATGATAGCAAACATGATCAGCGCATGATCAGTCACATGATCAGTGCCATTAAGTCACGTGATCACTACATGATAGTCATGTGATCAGTCCATGCTCAGTCACGGTATCAGTGCATGATCAGCCACGTGATCAGTGCATGATCTGTCACATGATTAGTGTATGATCATCCACGTGATCAGTGCATGGGCAGTCATGTGATCAGTGCATGATATAGACGTGATCAGTGCATGATCAGTCGTGATCAGTGCATGATAGCCACGTGATCAGTGCATGATCAGTCACCTGATGGGTGTATGATCATTCACGTGACCTGTACATGGTAGCTACATGATCATTGCATGATCAGCCACGTGAGTAGTGCATGATAGCCACGTGATCACTGCATGATCAGTCACGTGATCAGTGCATGATCAGTCATGTGACCAGTGCATGGTAGCTCGTGATCATGGCATGATCAGCCACGTGAGCAGTGCATGATAGCCACGTGATCAGTGCATGATCAGCCACGTGATCAGTGCATGATCAGTCACGTGATCAGTGCATGATCAGCCACGTGATCAGTGCATGATCAGTCACGTGATCAGTGCATGATCAGCCACGTGATCAGTGCATGATCAGGCACGTGATCAGTGTATGATCAGCCACGTGATCAGTGCATGATAGCCACGTGATCAGTGCATGATCAGTCACGTGATCAGTGCATGATCAGTCACGTGATCAGTGCATGATCAGCCACGTGATCAGTGCATGATCAGCCACGTGATCAGTGCATGATCAGTTCGTGATCAGTGCATGATCAGTCACGTGATCAGTGCATGATAGCTACGTGATCAGTGCATGATCAGCCACGTGATCAGTGCATGATAGCCACGTGATCAGTGCATGATCAGCCACGTGATCAGTGCATGATCAGTCATGTGATCAGTGCATGGTAGCTGCGTGATCAGTGCATGATCAGCCACGTGATCAGTGCATGATCAGCCACGTGATCAGTGCATGATCACCACGTGATCAGTGCATGATCAGTCACGTGATCAGTGCATGATCAGCCACGTGATCAGTGCATGATCAGCCACGTGATCAGTGCATGTCATGCCACGTGATCAGTGCATGATCAGCCACGTGATCAGTGCATGATCAGTCACGTGATCAGTGCATGATCAGTCACGTGATCAGTGCATGATCAGCCACGTGATCAGTGCATGATCAGTACGTGATCAGTGCATGATCAGTCACGTGACCAGTACATGATAGCCACGTGATCAGTGCATGATCAGCCACGTGATCAGTGCATGATAGCCACGTGATCAGTGCATGATAGCCACGTGATCAGTGCATGATCAGTCACGTGATCGTGTGTGATCAGCCACGTGATCAGTGCATGATAGCCACGTGATCAGTGCATGATCAGCCACGTGATCAGTGCATGATCACCACGTGATCAGTGCATGATCAGTCACGTGATCATGTGTGATCAGCCACGTGATCAGTGCATGATCAGCCACGTGATCAGTGCATGATCAGTCACGTGATCAGTGCATGATCAGTCACGTGATCAGTGCATGATCAGCCACGTGATCAGTGCATGATAGCCACGTGATCAGTGCATGATCAGCCACGTGATCAGTGCATGATAGCCACGTGATCAGTGCATGATCAGTCACGTGATACATGTGTGATCAGCCACGTGATCAGTGCATGATAGCCACGTGATCAGTGCATGTGCCACGTGATCAGTGCATGATATGTCACGTGACAGTGTGTGATCAGCCACGTGATCAGTGCATGATCAGCCACGTGATCAGTGCATGATAGCCACGTGATCAGTGCATGATCAGTTACGTGATCAGTGTATGATCAGCCACGTGATCAGTGCATGGTCAGACACGTGAACAGTGTATGATCAGCCACGTGATCAGTGCATGATATCCAAGTGATCAGTGCATGATCATCACGTGATCAGTGTATGATCAGCCACGTGAACAGTGCATGCTCAGTCACGTGATCAGGGCCTGCTGAGCTGCGTGATTACTGTCTGCTCATCTGCTTGACAATTGCCAGCTGAGCTGCACGATTCCTGCCTGTCATCTGCTTGACAATTGCCAGCTGTGCTGCGTAATTCCTGCCTGCTCAGCTGCTTGATTATTGCCAGCTGAGCAGCATGATCCTCACACCTGAGTTCCATGATTATTGCCTGCTGACTGTTTGATTCGTGCCTACTCAGCTCTTTGTTTATTGCCTCCAGAGGCACATGATCAGTGTATGATAGCAAACATGATCAGCGCATGATCAGTCACATGATCAGCGCCATTAAGTCACGTGATCACTACATGATAGTCATGTGATCAGTCCATGCTCAGTCACGTATCAGTGCATGATCAGCCACGTGATCAGTGCATGATCTGTCACAAGATTAGTGTATGATCATCCACGTGATCAGTGCATGGGCAGTCATGTGATCAGTGCATGATATAGACGTGATCAGTGCATGATCAGTCTCGTGATCAGTGCATGATAGCCACGTGATCAGTGCATGATCAGTCACCTGATGGGTGTATGATCATTCACGTGACCTGTACATGGTAGCTACATGATCATTGCATGATCAGCCACGTGAGTAGTTCATGATAGCCACGTGATCACTGCATGATCAGTCACGTGATCAGTGCATGATCAGTCATGTGACCAGTACATGGTAGCTGCGTGATCATGGCATGATCAGCCACGTGAGCAGTGCATGATAGCCACGTGATCAGTGCATGATCAGACACGTGATCAGTGCATGATCAGTCACGTGATCAGTGCATGATCAGCCACGTGATCAGTGCATGATCAGGCACGTGATCAGTGTATGTCCAGCCAAGTGATCAGTGCATGATAGCCACGTGATCAGTGCATGATCAGTCACGTGATCAGTGCATGATCAGTTACGTGATCAGTGCATGATCAGCCACGTGATCAGTGCATGATCAGCCACATGATCAGTGCATGATCAATTACGTGATCAGTGCATGATCAGTCACGTGACCAGTGCATGGCCACGTGATCAGTGCATGATCAGCACGTGATCAGTGCATGATAGCCACGTGATCAGTGCATGATAGCCACGTGATCAGTGCATGATAGCCACGTGATCAGTGCATGATCAGTCATGTGATGTGTGTGATCAGCCACGTGATCAGTGCATGATATCCACGTGATCAGTGCATGACAGCCACGTGATCAGTGCATGATAGCCACGTGATCAGTGCATGATCAGTCACGTGATACATGTGTGATCAGCCACGTGATCAGTGCATGATGAGCCACGTGATCAGTGCAGGATCAATTACGTGATCAGTGCATGATCAGTCACGTGACCAGTACATGGTTGCTACGTGATCGTTGCATGATCAGCCACGTGAGCAGAGCATGATAGCCACGTGATCAGTGCATGATCAGTCACGTGATCAGTACATGATCAGTCACGTGAACAGTGCATGATCATTTACGTGATCTTTGCATGATCAGTCACGTGACCAGTATATGGTTGCTACGTGATCATTCCATGACGAGCCACGTGAGCAGTGCATGATAGCCACGTGATGTGTGCATGAGTTACGTGAGCAGAGTATGATCAGCCACGTGATCAGTGCATGAGTGCCACGTGATCAGTGCATGATATGTCACGTGACAGGTGTGTGATCAGCCACGTGAACAGTGCATGTTCAGCCACGTGATCAGTGCATGATAGCCACGTGATCAGTGCATGATCAGTTACGTGAGCAGTGTATGATCAGCCACGTGATCAGTGCATGGTCAGACACGTGAACAGTGTATGATCAGCCACGTGATCAGTGCATGATATCCAAGTGATCAGTGCATGATCATCACGTGATCAGTGTATGATCAGCCACGTGAACAGTGCATGCTCAGTCACGTGATCTGGGCCTGCTGAGCTGCGTGATTACTGTCTGCTCATCTGCTTGACAATTGCCAGCTGAGCTGCACGATTCCTGCCTGTCATCTGCTTGACAATTGCCAGCTGTGCTGCGTAATTCCTGCCTGCTCAGCTGCTTGATTATTGCCAGCTGAGCAGCATGATTCCTCACACCTGAGTTCCATGATTATTGCCTGCTGACTGTTTGATTCGTGCCTACTCAGCTCTTTGTTTATTGCCTCCAGAGGCACATGATCAGTGTATGATAGCAAACATGATCAGCGCATGATCAGTCACATGATCAGCGCCATTAAGTCACGTGATCACTACATGATAGTCATGTGATCAGTCCATGCTCAGTCACGGTATCAGTGCATGATCAGCCACGTGATCAGTGCATGATCTGTCACAAGATTAGTGTATGATCATCCACGTGATCAGTGCATGGGCAGTCATGTGATCAGTGCATGATATAGACGTGACAGTGCATGATCAGTCTCGTGATCAGTGCATGATAGCCACGTGATCAGTGCATGATCAGTCACCTGATGGGTGTATGATCATTCACGTGACCTGTACATGGTAGCTACATGATCATTGCATGATCAGCCACGTGAGTAGTGCATGATAGCCACGTGATCACTGCATGATCAGTCACGTGATCAGTGCATGATCAGTCATGTGACCAGTACATGGTAGCTGCGTGATCATGGCATGATCAGCCACGTGAGCAGTGCATGATAGCCACGTGATCAGTGCATGATCAGACACGTGATCAGTGCATGATCAGTCACGTGATCAGTGCATGATCAGCCACGTGATCAGTGCATGATCAGGCACGTGATCAGTGCATGTCAGCCACGTGATCAGTGCATGATAGCCACGTGATCAGTGCATGATCAGTCACGTGATCAGTGCATGATCAGTTATGTGATCAGTGCATGATCAGCCACGTGATCAGTGCATGATCAGCCACGTGATCAGTGCATGATCAATTACGTGATCAGTGCATGATCAGTCACGTGACCAGTACATGGTAGCTACGTGATCATTGCCTGATCAGCCACGTGATCAGTGCATGATAGCCACGTGATCAGTGCATGATAGCCACGTGATCAGTGCATGATCAGTCATGTGATACGTGTGTGATCAGCCACGTGATCAGTGCATGATATCCACGTGATCAGTGCATGACAGCCACGTGATCAGTGCATGAGAGCCACGTGATCAGTGCATGATCAGTCACGTGATACATGTGTGATCAGCCACGTGATCAGTGCATGATGAGCCACGTGATCAGTGCAGGATCAATTACGTGATCAGTGCATGATCAGTCACGTGACCAGTACATGGTTGCTACGTGATCGTTGCATGATCAGCCACGTGAGCAGAGCATGATAGCCACGTGATCAGTGCATGATCAGTCACGTGATCAGTACATGATCAGTCACGTGAACAGTGCATGATCATTTACGTGATCTTTGCATGATCAGTCACGTGACCAGTATATGGTTGCTACGTGATCATTCCATGACGAGCCACGTGAGCAGTGCATGATAGCCACGTGATGTGTGCATGAGTTACGTGAGCAGAGTATGATCAGCCACGTGATCAGTGCATGAGTGCCACGTGATCAGTGCATGATATGTCACGTGACAGGTGTGTGATCAGCCACGTGAACAGTGCATGTTCAGCCACGTGATCAGTGCATGATAGCCACGTGATCAGTGCATGATCAGTTACGTGAGCAGTGTATGATCAGCCACGTGATCAGTGCATGGTCAGACACGTGACAGTGTATGATCAGCCACGTGATCAGTGCATGATATCCAAGTGATCAGTGCATGATCATCACGTGATCAGTGTATGATCAGCCACGTGAACAGTGCATGCTCAGTCACGTGATCTGGGCCTGCTGAGCTGCGTGATTACTGTCTGCTCATCTGCTTGACAATTGCCAGCTGTGCTGCATAATTCCTGCCTGATCAGCTGCTTGATTATTGCCAGCTGAGCAGCATGATTCCTCACACCTGAGTTCCATGATTATTGCCTGCTGACTGTTTGATTCGTGCCTACTCAGCTCTTTGTTTATTGCCTCCAGAGGCACATGATCAGTGTATGATAGCAAACATGATCAGCGCATGATCAGTCACATGATCAGCGCCATTAAGTCACGTGATCACTACATGATAGTCATGTGATCAGTCCATGCTCAGTCACGGTATCAGTGCATGATCAGCCACGTGATCAGTGCATGATCTGTCACAAGATTAGTGTATGATCATCCACGTGATCAGTGCATGGGCAGTCATGTGATCAGTGCATGATATAGACGTGATCAGTGCATGATCAGTCTCGTGATCAGTGCATGATAGCCACGTGATCAGTGCATGATCAGTCACCTGATGGGTGTATGATCATTCACGTGACCTGTACATGGTAGCTACATGATCATTGCATGATCAGCCACGTGAGTAGTTCATGATAGCCACGTGATCAGTGCATGATCAGTCACGTGATCAGTGCATGATCAGTCATGTGACCAGTACATGGTAGCTGCGTGATCATGGCATGATCAGCCACGTGAGCAGTGCATGATAGCCACGTGATCAGTGCATGATCAGACACGTGATCAGTGCATGATCAGTCACGTGATCAGTGCATGATCAGCCACGTGATCAGTGCATGATCAGTCACGTGATCAGTGCATGATCAGCCACGTGATCAGTGCATGATCAGTCACGTGATCAGTGCATGATCAGCCACGTGATCAGTGCATGATAGCCACGTGATCAGTGCATGATCAGTCACGTGATCAGTGCATGATCAGTCACGTGATCAGTGCATGATCAGCCACGTGATCAGTGCATGATCAGCCACGTGATCAGTGCATGATCAATTACGTGATCAGTGCATGATCAGTCACGTGATCAGTGCATGATAGCCACGTGATCAGTGCATGATCAGCCACGTGATCAGTGCATGATCAGCCACGTGATCAGTGCATGATCAGTCACGTGATCAGTGCATGATAGCTGCGTGATCATGCATGATCAGCCACGTGATCAGTGCATGATAGCCACGTGATCAGTGCATGATCAGTCACGTGATCAGTGCATGATCAGTCACGTGATCAGTGCATGATCAGCCACGTGATCAGTGCATGATCAGCCACGTGATCAGTGCATGATCAGCCACGTGATCAGTGCATGATAGCCACGTGATCAGTGCATGATCAGTCACGTGATCAGTGCATGATCAGTCACGTGATCAGTGCATGATCAGCCACGTGATCAGTGCATGATCAGTTACGTGATCAGTGCATGATCAGTCACGTGACCAGTACATGATAGCTACGTGATCAGTGCATGATCAGCCACGTGATCAGTGCATGATAGCCACGTGATCAGTGCATGATAGCCACGTGATCAGTGCATGATCAGTCACGTGATAGTGTGTGATCAGCCACGTGATCAGTGCATGATATCCACGTGATCAGTGCATGACAGCCACGTGATCAGTGCATGATAGCCACGTGATCAGTGCATGATCAGTCACGTGATCATGTGTGATCAGCCACGTGATCAGTGCATGATCAGCCACGTGATCAGTGCATGATCAATTACGTGATCAGTGCATGATCAGTCACGTGACCAGTGCATGGTAGCTGCGTGATCATGCATGATCAGCCACGTGATCAGTGCATGATAGCCACGTGATCAGTGCATGATCAGTCACGTGATCAGTGCATGATCAGTCACGTGATCAGTGCATGATCAGCCACGTGATCAGTGCATGATCAGCCACGTGATCAGTGCATGATCAGCCACGTGATCAGTGCATGATAGCCACGTGATCAGTGCATGATCAGTCACGTGATCAGTGCATGATCAGTCACGTGATCAGTGCATGATCAGCCACGTGATCAGTGCATGATCAGCCACGTGATCAGTGCATGATCAATCACGTGATCAGTGCATGATCAGTCACGTGACCAGTACATGGTAGCTACGTGATCATTGCATGATCAGCCACGTGATCAGTGCATGATAGCCACGTGATCAGTGCATGATCAGCCACGTGATCAGTGCATGATCAGTCATGTGATAGTACATGGTAGCTGCGTGATCATGCATGATCAGCCACGTGATCAGTGCATGATAGCCACGTGATCAGTGCATGATCAGTCACGTGATCAGTGCATGATCAGTCACGTGATCAGTGCATGATCAGCCACGTGATCAGTGCATGATCAGGCACGTGATCAGTGCATGATCAGCCACGTGATCAGTGCATGATAGCCACGTGATCAGTGCATGATCAGTCACGTGATCAGTGCATGATCAGTCACGTGATCAGTGCATGATCAGCCACGTGATCAGTGCATGATCAGCCACGTGATCAGTGCATGATCAGTCACGTGATCAGTGCATGATAGCTACGTGATCAGTGCATGATCAGCCACGTGATCAGTGCATGATAGCCACGTGATCAGTGCATGATAGCCACGTGATCAGTGCATGATCAGTCATGTGATACGTGTGTGATCAGCCACGTGATCAGTGCATGATATCCACGTGATCAGTGCATGACAGCCACGTGATCAGTGCATGAGAGCCACGTGATCAGTGCATGATCAGTCACGTGATACATGTGTGATCAGCCACGTGATCAGTGCATGATGAGCCACGTGATCAGTGCAGGATCAATTACGTGATCAGTGCATGATCAGTCACGTGACCAGTACATGGTTGCTACGTGATCGTTGCATGATCAGCCACGTGAGCAGAGCATGATAGCCACGTGATCAGTGCATGATCAGTCACGTGATCAGTACATGATCAGTCACGTGAACAGTGCATGATCATTTACGTGATCTGTGCATGATCAGTCACGTGACCAGTATATGGTAGCTACGTGATCATTCCATGACGAGCCACGTGAGCAGTGCATGATAGCCACGTGATGTGTGCATGAGTTACGTGAGCAGAGTATGATCAGCCACGTGATCAGTGCATGAGTGCCACGTGATCAGTGCATGATATGTCACGTGACAGGTGTGTGATCAGCCACGTGAACAGTGCATGTTCAGCCACGTGATCAGTGCATGATAGCCACGTGATCAGTGCATGATCAGTTACGTGAGCAGTGTATGATCAGCCACGTGATCAGTGCATGGTCAGACACGTGAACAGTGTATGATCAGCCACGTGATCAGTGCATGATATCCAAGTGATCAGTGCATGATCATCACGTGATCAGTGTATGATCAGCCACGTGAACAGTGCATGCTCAGTCACGTGATCTGGGCCTGCTGAGCTGCGTGATTACTGTCTGCTCATCTGCTTGACAATTGCCAGCTGAGCTGCACGATTCCTGCCTGTCATCTGCTTGACAATTGCCAGCTGTGCTGCGTAATTCCTGCCTGCTCAGCTGCTTGATTATTGCCAGCTGAGCAGCATGATTCCTCACACCTGAGTTCCATGATTATTGCCTGCTGACTGTTTGATTCGTGCCTACTCAGCTCTTTGTTTATTGCCTCCAGAGGCACATGATCAGTGTATGATAGCAAACATGATCAGCGCATGATCAGTCACATGATCAGCGCCATTAAGTCACGTGATCACTACATGATAGTCATGTGATCAGTCCATGCTCAGTCACGGTATCAGTGCATGATCAGCCACGTGATCAGTGCATGATCTGTCACAAGATTAGTGTATGATCATCCACGTGATCAGTGCATGGGCAGTCATGTGATCAGTGCATGATATAGACGTGATCAGTGCATGATCAGTCTCGTGATCAGTGCATGATAGCCACGTGATCAGTGCATGATCAGTCACCTGATGGGTGTATGATCATTCACGTGACCTGTACATGGTAGCTACATGATCATTGCATGATCAGCCACGTGAGTAGTGCATGATAGCCACGTGATCACTGCATGATCAGTCACGTGATCAGTGCATGATCAGTCATGTGACCAGTACATGGTAGCTGCGTGATCATGGCATGATCAGCCACGTGAGCAGTGCATGATAGCCACGTGATCAGTGCATGATCAGACACGTGATCAGTGCATGATCAGTCACGTGATCAGTGCATGATCAGCCACGTGATCAGTGCATGACCAGCACGTGATCAGTGCATGATGTCAGCCACGTGATCAGTGCATGATAGCCACGTGATCAGTGCATGATCAGTCACGTGATCAGTGCATGATCAGTTACGTGATCAGTGCATGATCAGCCACGTGATCAGTGCATGATCAGCCACGTGATCAGTGCATGATCAATTACGTGATCAGTGCATGATCAGTCACGTGATCAGTGCATGGTAGCTACGTGATCAGTGCATGATCAGCCACGTGATCAGTGCATGATAGCCACGTGATCAGTGCATGATAGCCACGTGATCAGTGCATGATCAGTCATGTGATAGTGTGTGATCAGCCACGTGATCAGTGCATGATATCCACGTGATCAGTGCATGATCAGCCACGTGATCAGTGCATGAGAGCCACGTGATCAGTGCATGATCAGTCACGTGACATGTGTGATCAGCCACGTGATCAGTGCATGATCAGCCACGTGATCAGTGCATGATCAATTACGTGATCAGTGCATGATCAGTCACGTGATCAGTGCATGGTAGCCACGTGATCAGTGCATGATCAGCCACGTGATCAGTGCATGATAGCCACGTGATCAGTGCATGATCAGCCACGTGATCAGTGCATGATCAGTCACGTGATCAGTGCATGATCAGCTGCGTGATCATGCATGATCAGCCACGTGATCAGTGCATGATAGCCACGTGATCAGTGCATGATCAGCCACGTGATCAGTGCATGATCAGTTACGTGATCAGTGCATGATCAGTCACGTGATCAGTGCATGATAGCCACGTGATCAGTGCATGATCAGCCACGTGATCAGTGCATGATAGCCACGTGATCAGTGCATGATCAGCCACGTGATCAGTGCATGATCAGTCACGTGATCAGTGCATGATAGCTGCGTGATCAGTGCATGATCAGCCACGTGATCAGTGCATGATAGCCACGTGATCAGTGCATGATCAGTCACGTGATCAGTGCATGATCAGTCACGTGATCAGTGCATGATCAGCCACGTGATCAGTGCATGATCAGTCACGTGATCAGTGCATGATAGCTACGTGATCATGCATGATCAGCCACGTGATCAGTGCATGATAGCCACGTGATCAGTGCATGATCAGTCACGTGATCAGTGCATGATCAGTCACGTGATCAGTGCATGATCAGCCACGTGATCAGTGCATGATAGCCACGTGATCAGTGCATGATCAGTCATGTGATACGTGTGTGATCAGCCACGTGATCAGTGCATGATATCCACGTGATCAGTGCATGACAGCCACGTGATCAGTGCATGATAGCCACGTGATCAGTGCATGATCAGTCACGTGATACATGTGTGATCAGCCACGTGATCAGTGCATGATGAGCCACGTGATCAGTGCAGGATCAATTACGTGATCAGTGCATGATCAGTCACGTGACCAGTACATGGTTGCTACGTGATCGTTGCATGATCAGCCACGTGAGCAGTGCATGATAGCCACGTGATCAGTGCATGATCAGTCACGTGATCAGTACATGATCAGTCACGTGAACAGTGCATGATCATTTACGTGATCTTGCATGATCAGTCACGTGACCAGTATATGGTAGCTACGTGATCATTCCATGACGAGCCACGTGAGCAGTGCATGATAGCCACGTGATGTGTGCATGAGTTACGTGAGCAGAGTATGATCAGCCACGTGATCAGTGCATGAGTGCCACGTGATCAGTGCATGATATGTCACGTGACAGGTGTGTGATCAGCCACGTGAACAGTGCATGTTCAGCCACGTGATCAGTGCATGATAGCCACGTGATCAGTGCATGATCAGTTACGTGAGCAGTGTATGATCAGCCACGTGATCAGTGCATGGTCAGACACGTGAACAGTGTATGATCAGCCACGTGATCAGTGCATGATATCCAAGTGATCAGTGCATGATCATCACGTGATCAGTGTATGATCAGCCACGTGAACAGTGCATGCTCAGTCACGTGATCTGGGCCTGCTGAGCTGCGTGATTACTGTCTGCTCATCTGCTTGACAATTGCCAGCTGAGCTGCACGATTCCTGCCTGTCATCTGCTTGACAATTGCCAGCTGTGCTGCGTAATTCCTGCCTGCTCAGCTGCTTGATTATTGCCAGCTGAGCAGCATGATTCCTCACACCTGAGTTCCATGATTATTGCCTGCTGACTGTTTGATTCGTGCCTACTCAGCTCTTTGTTTATTGCCTCCAGAGGCACATGATCAGTGTATGATAGCAAACATGATCAGCGCATGATCAGTCACATGATCAGCGCCATTAAGTCACGTGATCACTACATGATAGTCATGTGATCAGTCCATGCTCAGTCACGGTATCAGTGCATGATCAGCCACGTGATCAGTGCATGATCTGTCACAAGATTAGTGTATGATCATCCACGTGATCAGTGCATGGCAGTCATGTGATCAGTGCATGATATAGACGTGATCAGTGCATGATCAGTCTCGTGATCAGTGCATGATAGCCACGTGATCAGTGCATGATCAGTCACCTGATGGGTGTATGATCATTCACGTGACCTGTACATGGTAGCTACATGATCATTGCATGATCAGCCACGTGAGTAGTGCATGATAGCCACGTGATCACTGCATGATCAGTCACGTGATCAGTGCATGATCAGTCATGTGACCAGTACATGGTAGCTGCGTGATCATGGCATGATCAGCCACGTGAGCAGTGCATGATAGCCACGTGATCAGTGCATGATCAGACACGTGATCAGTGCATGATCAGTCACGTGATCAGTGCATGATCAGCCACGTGATCAGTGCATGACCAGGCACGTGATCAGTGTATGTCCAGCCAAGTGATCAGTGCATGATAGCCACGTGATCAGTGCATGATCAGTCACGTGATCAGTGCATGATCAGTTATGTGATCAGTGTATGATCAGCCACGTGATCAGTGCATGATCAGCCACATGATCAGTGCATGATCAATTACGTGATCAGTGCATGATCAGTCACGTGACCAGTACATGGTAGCTACGTGATCATTGCATGATCAGCCACGTGATCAGTGCATGATAGCCACGTGATCAGTGCATGATAGCCACGTGATCAGTGCATGATCAGTCATGTGATACGTGTGTGATCAGCCACGTGATCAGTGCATGATATCCACGTGATCAGTGCATGACAGCCACGTGATCAGTGCATGAGAGCCACGTGATCAGTGCATGATCAGTCACGTGATACATGTGTGATCAGCCACGTGATCAGTGCATGATGAGCCACGTGATCAGTGCATGATCAATTACGTGATCAGTGCATGATCAGTCACGTGACCAGTACATGGTTGCTACGTGATCGTGCATGATCAGCCACGTGAGCAGTGCATGATAGCCACGTGATCAGTGCATGATCAGTCACGTGATCAGTGCATGATCAGTCACGTGAACAGTGCATGATCATTTACGTGATCTTTGCATGATCAGTCACGTGACCAGTATATGGTTGCTACGTGATCATTCCATGACGAGCCACGTGAGCAGTGCATGATAGCCACGTGATGTGTGCATGAGTTACGTGAGCAGAGTATGATCAGCCACGTGATCAGTGCATGAGTGCCACGTGATCAGTGCATGATATGTCACGTGACAGGTGTGTGATCAGCCACGTGAACAGTGCATGTTCAGCCACGTGATCAGTGCATGATAGCCACGTGATCAGTGCATGATCAGTTACGTGAGCAGTGTATGATCAGCCACGTGATCAGTGCATGGTCAGACACGTGAACAGTGTATGATCAGCCACGTGATCAGTGCATGATATCCACGTGATCAGTGCATGATCATCACGTGATCAGTGTATGATCAGCCACGTGAACAGTGCATGCTCAGTCACGTGATCTGGGCCTGCTGAGCTGCGTGATTACTGTCTGCTCATCTGCTTGACAATTGCCAGCTGTGCTGCATAATTCCTGCCTGCTCAGCTGCTTGATTATTGCCAGCTGAGCAGCATGATTCCTCACACCTGAGTTCCATGATTATTGCCTGCTGACTGTTTGATTCGTGCCTACTCAGCTCTTTGTTTATTGCCTCCAGAGGCACATGATCAGTGTATGATAGCAAACATGATCAGCGCATGATCAGTCACATGATCAGCGCCATTAAGTCACGTGATCACTACATGATAGTCATGTGATCAGTCCATGCTCAGTCACGGTATCAGTGCATGATCAGCCACGTGATCAGTGCATGATCTGTCACGTGATCAGTGTATGATCATCCACGTGATCAGTGCATGGGCAGTCATGTGATCAGTGCATGATATAGACGTGATCAGTGCATGATCAGTCACGTGATCAGTGCATGATAGCCACGTGATCAGTGCATGATCAGTCACCTGATGGGTGTATGATCATTCACGTGACCTGTACATGGTAGCTACATGATCATTGCATGATCAGCCACGTGAGTAGTGCATGATAGCCACGTGATCAGTGCATGATCAGTCACGTGATCAGTGCATGATCAGTCATGTGACCAGTACATGGTAGCTGCGTGATCATGGCATGATCAGCCACGTGAGCAGTGCATGATAGCCACGTGATCAGTGCATGATCAGACACGTGATCAGTGCATGATCAGTCACGTGATCAGTGCATGATCAGCCACGTGATCAGTGCATGATCAGTCACGTGATCAGTGCATGATCAGCCACGTGATCAGTGCATGATCAGGCACGTGATCAGTGCATGATCAGCCACGTGATCAGTGCATGATCAGCCACGTGATCAGTGCATGATCAGTCACGTGATCAGTGCATGATCAGTCACGTGATCAGTGCATGATCAGCCACGTGATCAGTGCATGATCAGCCACGTGATCAGTGCATGATCAATTACGTGATCAGTGCATGATCAGTCACGTGATCAGTGCATGGTAGCTACGTGATCATTGCATGATCAGCCACGTGATCAGTGCATGATAGCCACGTGATCAGTGCATGATCAGCCACGTGATCAGTGCATGATCAGTCACGTGATCAGTGCATGATAGCTGCGTGATCATGCATGATCAGCCACGTGATCAGTGCATGATAGCCACGTGATCAGTGCATGATCAGTCACGTGATCAGTGCATGATCAGTCACGTGATCAGTGCATGATCAGCCACGTGATCAGTGCATGATCAGCACGTGATCAGTGCATGATCAGCCACGTGATCAGTGCATGATAGCCACGTGATCAGTGCATGATCAGTCACGTGATCAGTGCATGATCAGTCACGTGATCAGTGCATGATCAGCCACGTGATCAGTGCATGATCAATCACGTGATCAGTGCATGATCAGTCACGTGATCAGTGCATGATAGCTACGTGATCAGTGCATGATCAGCCACGTGATCAGTGCATGATAGCCACGTGATCAGTGCATGATAGCCACGTGATCAGTGCATGATCAGTCACGTGATACGTGTGTGATCAGCCACGTGATCAGTGCATGATAGCCACGTGATCAGTGCATGATCAGCCACGTGATCAGTGCATGATCAGCCACGTGATCAGTGCATGATCAGTCACGTGATCATGTGTGATCAGCCACGTGATCAGTGCATGATCAGCCACGTGATCAGTGCATGATCAGCCACGTGATCAGTGCATGATCAGTCACGTGATAGTGCATGATCAGCCACGTGATCAGTGCATGATAGCCACGTGATCAGTGCATGATCAGCCACGTGATCAGTGCATGATAGCCACGTGATCAGTGCATGATCAG
Source organism: Bos javanicus (assembly GCF_032452875.1). Lineage (NCBI taxonomy): Eukaryota > Metazoa > Chordata > Mammalia > Artiodactyla > Bovidae > Bos > Bos javanicus. The sequence continues at coordinate 60,859 of NW_026894735.1, read as the reverse complement.
TCACGTGATCATGTGTGATCAGCCACGTGATCAGTGCATGATCAGCCACGTGATCAGTGCATGATGCCACGTGATCAGTGCATGATAGTCACGTGACAGTGTGTGATCAGCCACGTGATCAGTGCATGATCAGCCACGTGATCAGTGCATGATAGCCACGTGATCAGTGCATGATCAGTTACGTGATCAGTGCATGATCAGCCACGTGATCAGTGCATGATCAGACACGTGATCAGTGCATGATCAGCCACGTGATCAGTGCATGATATCCACGTGATCAGTGCATGATCATCACGTGATCAGTGCATGATCAGCCACGTGAACAGTGCATGCACAGTCACGTGATCTGGGCATGCTGAGCTGCGTGATTACTGTCTGCTCATCTGCTAGACAATTGCCAGCTGAGCTGCATGATTCCTCACACCTGTGTTCCATGATTATTGCCTGCTGACTGTTTGATTCGTGCCTACTCAGCTCTTTGTTTATTGCCTCCAGAGGCACATGATCAGTGTATGATAGCAAACATGATCAGCGCATGATCAGTCACATGATCAGCGCCATTAAGTCACGTGATCACTACATGATAGTCATGTGATCAGTCCATGCTCAGTCAAGGTATCAGTGCATGATCAGCCACGTGATCAGTGCATGATCTGTCACAAGATTAGTGTATGATCATCCACGTGATCAGTGCATGGGCAGTCATGTGATCAGTGCATGATATAGACGTGATCAGTGCATGATCAGTCTCGTGATCAGTGCATGATAGCCACGTGATCAGTGCATGATCAGTCACCTGATGGGTGTATGATCATTCACGTGACCTGTACATGGTAGCTACATGATCATTGCATGATCAGCCACGTGAGTAGTGCATGATAGCCACGTGATCAGTGCATGATCAGTCACGTGATCAGTGCATGATCAGTCATGTGACCAGTACATGGTAGCTGCGTGATCATGGCATGATCAGCCACGTGAGCAGTGCATGATAGCCACGTGATCAGTGCATGATCAGACACGTGATCAGTGCATGATCAGTCACGTGATCAGTGCATGATCAGCCACGTGATCAGTGCATGATCAGGCACGTGATCAGTGCATGTCAGCCACGTGATCAGTGCATGATAGCCACGTGATCAGTGCATGATCAGTCACGTGATCAGTGCATGATCAGTCACGTGATCAGTGTATGATCAGCCACGTGATCAGTGCATGATCAGCCACATGATCAGTGCATGATCAGCCACGTGATCAGTGCATGATCAGTCACGTGATCAGTGCATGATAGCTACGTGATCATTGCATGATCAGCCACGTGATCAGTGCATGATAGCCACGTGATCAGTGCATGATAGCCACGTGATCAGTGCATGATAGCCACGTGATCAGTGCATGATCAGTCATGTGATACGTGTGTGATCAGCCACGTGATCAGTGCATGATATCCACGTGATCAGTGCATGACAGCCACGTGATCAGTGCATGATAGCCACGTGATCAGTGCATGATCAGTCACGTGATACATGTGTGATCAGCCACGTGATCAGTGCATGATGAGCCACGTGATCAGTGCAGGATCAATTACGTGATCAGTGCATGATCAGTCACGTGACCAGTACATGGTTGCTACGTGATCGTTGCATGATCAGCCACGTGAGCAGAGCATGATAGCCACGTGATCAGTGCATGATCAGTCACGTGATCAGTACATGATCAGTCACGTGAACAGTGCATGATCATTTACGTGATCTTTGCATGATCAGTCACGTGACCAGTATATGGTTGCTACGTGATCATTCCATGACGAGCCACGTGAGCAGTGCATGATAGCCACGTGATGTGTGCATGAGTTACGTGAGCAGAGTATGATCAGCCACGTGATCAGTGCATGAGTGCCACGTGATCAGTGCATGATATGTCACGTGACAGGTGTGTGATCAGCCACGTGAACAGTGCATGTTCAGCCACGTGATCAGTGCATGATAGCCACGTGATCAGTGCATGATCAGTTACGTGAGCAGTGTATGATCAGCCACGTGATCAGTGCATGGTCAGACACGTGAACAGTGTATGATCAGCCACGTGATCAGTGCATGATATCCAAGTGATCAGTGCATGATCATCACGTGATCAGTGTATGATCAGCCACGTGAACAGTGCATGCTCAGTCACGTGATCTGGGCCTGCTGAGCTGCGTGATTACTGTCTGCTCATCTGCTTGACAATTGCCAGCTGAGCTGCACGATTCCTGCCTGTCATCTGCTTGACAATTGCCAGCTGTGCTGCGTAATTCCTGCCTGCTCAGCTGCTTGATTATTGCCAGCTGAGCAGCATGATTCCTCACACCTGAGTTCCATGATTATTGCCTGCTGACTGTTTGATTCGTGCCTACTCAGCTCTTTGTTTATTGCCTCCAGAGGCACATGATCAGTGTATGATAGCAAACATGATCAGCGCATGATCAGTCACATGATCAGCGCCATTAAGTCACGTGATCACTACATGATAGTCATGTGATCAGTCCATGCTCAGTCACGGTATCAGTGCATGATCAGCCACGTGATCAGTGCATGATCTGTCACAAGATTAGTGTATGATCATCCACGTGATCAGTGCATGGGCAGTCATGTGATCAGTGCATGATATAGACGTGATCAGTGCATGATCAGTCTCGTGATCAGTGCATGATAGCCACGTGATCAGTGCATGATCAGTCACCTGATGGGTGTATGATCATTCACGTGACCTGTACATGGTAGCTACATGATCATTGCATGATCAGCCACGTGAGTAGTGCATGATAGCCACGTGATCACTGCATGATCAGTCACGTGATCAGTGCATGATCAGTCATGTGACCAGTACATGGTAGCTGCGTGATCATGGCATGATCAGCCACGTGAGCAGTGCATGATAGCCACGTGATCAGTGCATGATCAGACACGTGATCAGTGCATGATCAGTCACGTGATCAGTGCATGATCAGCCACGTGATCAGTGCATGACAGGCACGTGATCAGTGTATGTCAGCCAAGTGATCAGTGCATGATAGCCACGTGATCAGTGCATGATCAGTCACGTGATCAGTGCATGATCAGTTATGTGATCAGTGTATGATCAGCCACGTGATCAGTGCATGATCAGCCACATGATCAGTGCATGATCAATTACGTGATCAGTGCATGATCAGTCACGTGACCAGTACATGGTAGCTACGTGATCATTGCATGATCAGCCACGTGATCAGTGCATGATAGCCACGTGATCAGTGCATGATAGCCACGTGATCAGTGCATGATCAGTCATGTGATACGTGTGTGATCAGCCACGTGATCAGTGCATGATATCCACGTGATCAGTGCATGACAGCCACGTGATCAGTGCATGAGAGCCACGTGATCAGTGCATGATCAGTCACGTGATACATGTGTGATCAGCCACGTGATCAGTGCATGATGAGCCACGTGATCAGTGCATGATCAATTACGTGATCAGTGCATGATCAGTCACGTGACCAGTACATGGTTGCTACGTGATCGTTGCATGATCAGCCACGTGAGCAGAGCATGATAGCCACGTGATCAGTGCATGATCAGTCACGTGATCAGTACATGATCAGTCACGTGAACAGTGCATGATCATTTACGTGATCTTTGCATGATCAGTCACGTGACCAGTATATGGTTGCTACGTGATCATTCCATGACGAGCCACGTGAGCAGTGCATGATAGCCACGTGATGTGTGCATGAGTTACGTGAGCAGAGTATGATCAGCCACGTGATCAGTGCATGAGTGCCACGTGATCAGTGCATGATATGTCACGTGACAGGTGTGTGATCAGCCACGTGAACAGTGCATGTTCAGCCACGTGATCAGTGCATGATAGCCACGTGATCAGTGCATGATCAGTTACGTGAGCAGTGTATGATCAGCCACGTGATCAGTGCATGGTCAGACACGTGAACAGTGTATGATCAGCCACGTGATCAGTGCATGATATCCAAGTGATCAGTGCATGATCATCACGTGATCAGTGTATGATCAGCCACGTGAACAGTGCATGCTCAGTCACGTGATCTGGGCCTGCTGAGCTGCGTGATTACTGTCTGCTCATCTGCTTGACAATTGCCAGCTGTGCTGCATAATTCCTGCCTGCTCAGCTGCTTGATTATTGCCAGCTGAGCAGCATGATTCCTCACACCTGAGTTCCATGATTATTGCCTGCTGACTGTTTGATTCGTGCCTACTCAGCTCTTTGTTTATTGCCTCCAGAGGCACATGATCAGTGTATGATAGCAAACATGATCAGCGCATGATCAGTCACATGATCAGCGCCATTAAGTCACGTGATCACTACATGATAGTCATGTGATCAGTCCATGCTCAGTCACGGTATCAGTGCATGATCAGCCACGTGATCAGTGCATGATCTGTCACAAGATTAGTGTATGATCATCCACGTGATCAGTGCATGGGCAGTCATGTGATCAGTGCATGATATAGACGTGATCAGTGCATGATCAGTCTCGTGATCAGTGCATGATAGCCACGTGATCAGTGCATGATCAGTCACCTGATGGGTGTATGATCATTCACGTGACCTGTACATGGTAGCTACATGATCATTGCATGATCAGCCACGTGAGTAGTGCATGATAGCCACGTGATCAGTGCATGATCAGTCACGTGATCAGTGCATGATCAGTCATGTGACCAGTACATGGTAGCTGCGTGATCATGCATGATCAGCCACGTGAGCAGTGCATGATAGCCACGTGATCAGTGCATGATCAGACACGTGATCAGTGCATGATCAGTCACGTGATCAGTGCATGATCAGCCACGTGATCAGTGCATGATCAGTCACGTGATCAGTGCATGATCAGCCACGTGATCAGTGCATGATCAGTCACGTGATCAGTGCATGATCAGCCACGTGATCAGTGCATGATCAGCCACGTGATCAGTGCATGATCAGTCACGTGATCAGTGCATGATCAGTCACGTGATCAGTGCATGATCAGCCACGTGATCAGTGCATGATCAGCCACGTGATCAGTGCATGATCAATCACGTGATCAGTGCATGATCAGTCACGTGATCAGTGCATGTAGCACGTGATCAGTGCATGATCAGCCACGTGATCAGTGCATGATAGCCACGTGATCAGTGCATGATCAGCCACGTGATCAGTGCATGATCAGTCACGTGATCAGTGCATGATAGCTGCGTGATCAGTGCATGATCAGCCACGTGATCAGTGCATGATAGCCACGTGATCAGTGCATGATCAGTCACGTGATCAGTGCATGATCAGTCACGTGATCAGTGCATGATCAGCCACGTGATCAGTGCATGATCAGTCACGTGATCAGTGCATGATCAGCCACGTGATCAGTGCATGATCAGCCACGTGATCAGTGCATGATCAGTCACGTGATCAGTGCATGATCAGTCACGTGATCAGTGCATGATCAGCCACGTGATCAGTGCATGATCAATTACGTGATCAGTGCATGATCAGTCACGTGATCAGTGCATGATAGCTACGTGATCAGTGCATGATCAGCCACGTGATCAGTGCATGATCAGCCACGTGATCAGTGCATGATCAGCCACGTGATCAGTGCATGATCAGTCACGTGATCGTGCATGATCAGCCACGTGATCAGTGCATGATAGCCACGTGATCAGTGCATGATCAGCCACGTGATCAGTGCATGATAGCCACGTGATCAGTGCATGATCAGTCACGTGATCATGTGTGATCAGCCACGTGATCAGTGCATGATCAGCCACGTGATCAGTGCATGATCAATTACGTGATCAGTGCATGATCAGTCACGTGATCAGTACATGGTAGCTGCGTGATCATGCATGATCAGCCACGTGATCAGTGCATGATAGCCACGTGATCAGTGCATGATCAGTCACGTGATCAGTGCATGATCAGTCACGTGATCAGTGCATGATCAGCCACGTGATCAGTGCATGATCAGTCACGTGATCAGTGCATGATCAGCCACGTGATCAGTGCATGATCAGCCACGTGATCAGTGCATGATCAGTCACGTGATCAGTGCATGATCAGTCACGTGATCAGTGCATGATCAGCCACGTGATCAGTGCATGATCAGCCACGTGATCAGTGCATGATCAGTCACGTGATCAGTGCATGATCAGTCACGTGATCAGTGCATGGTAGCTACGTGATCATTGCATGATCAGCCACGTGATCAGTGCATGATAGCCACGTGATCAGTGCATGATCAGCCACGTGATCAGTGCATGATCAGTCACGTGATCAGTGCATGATAGCTGCGTGATCATGCATGATCAGCCACGTGATCAGTGCATGATAGCCACGTGATCAGTGCATGATCAGTCACGTGATCAGTGCATGATCAGTCACGTGATCAGTGCATGATCAGCCACGTGATCAGTGCATGATCAGCACGTGATCAGTGCATGATCAGCCACGTGATCAGTGCATGATAGCCACGTGATCAGTGCATGATCAGTCACGTGATCAGTGCATGATCAGTCACGTGATCAGTGCATGATCAGCCACGTGATCAGTGCATGATCAGCCACGTGATCAGTGCATGATCAGTCACGTGACCAGTGCATGATAGCTACGTGATCATTGCATGATCAGCCACGTGATCAGTGCATGATAGCCACGTGATCAGTGCATGATAGCCACGTGATCAGTGCATGATCAGTCATGTGATACGTGTGTGATCAGCCACGTGATCAGTGCATGATATCCACGTGATCAGTGCATGACAGCCACGTGATCAGTGCATGAGAGCCACGTGATCAGTGCATGATCAGTCACGTGATACATGTGTGATCAGCCACGTGATCAGTGCATGATGAGCCACGTGATCAGTGCAGGATCAATTACGTGATCAGTGCATGATCAGTCACGTGACCAGTACATGGTTGCTACGTGATCGTTGCATGATCAGCCACGTGAGCAGAGCATGATAGCCACGTGATCAGTGCATGATCAGTCACGTGATCAGTACATGATCAGTCACGTGAACAGTGCATGATCATTTACGTGATCAGTGCATGATCAGTCACGTGACCAGTATATGGTAGCTACGTGATCATTCCATGACGAGCCACGTGAGCAGTGCATGATAGCCACGTGATGTGTGCATGAGTTACGTGAGCAGAGTATGATCAGCCACGTGATCAGTGCATGAGTGCCACGTGATCAGTGCATGATATGTCACGTGACAGGTGTGTGATCAGCCACGTGAACAGTGCATGTTCAGCCACGTGATCAGTGCATGATAGCCACGTGATCAGTGCATGATCAGTTACGTGAGCAGTGTATGATCAGCCACGTGATCAGTGCATGGTCAGACACGTGAACAGTGTATGATCAGCCACGTGATCAGTGCATGATATCCAAGTGATCAGTGCATGATCATCACGTGATCAGTGTATGATCAGCCACGTGAACAGTGCATGCTCAGTCACGTGATCTGGGCCTGCTGAGCTGCGTGATTACTGTCTGCTCATCTGCTTGACAATTGCCAGCTGAGCTGCACGATTCCTGCCTGTCATCTGCTTGACAATTGCCAGCTGTGCTGCGTAATTCCTGCCTGCTCAGCTGCTTGATTATTGCCAGCTGAGCAGCATGATTCCTCACACCTGAGTTCCATGATTATTGCCTGCTGACTGTTTGATTCGTGCCTACTCAGCTCTTTGTTTATTGCCTCCAGAGGCACATGATCAGTGTATGATAGCAAACATGATCAGCGCATGATCAGTCACATGATCAGCGCCATTAAGTCACGTGATCACTACATGATAGTCATGTGATCAGTCCATGCTCAGTCACGGTATCAGTGCATGATCAGCCACGTGATCAGTGCATGATCTGTCACATGATTAGTGTATGATCATCCACGTGATCAGTGCATGGGCAGTCATGTGATCAGTGCATGATATAGACGTGATCAGTGCATGATCAGTCTCGTGATCAGTGCATGATAGCCACGTGATCAGTGCATGATCAGTCACCTGATGGGTGTATGATCATTCACGTGACCTGTACATGGTAGCTACATGATCATTGCATGATCAGCCACGTGAGTAGTGCATGATAGCCACGTGATCAGTGCATGATCAGTCACGTGATCAGTGCATGATCAGTCATGTGACCAGTACATGGTAGCTGCGTGATCATGCATGATCAGCCACGTGAGCAGTGCATGATAGCCACGTGATCAGTGCATGATCAGTCACGTGATCAGTGCATGATCAGTCACGTGATCAGTGCATGATCAGCCACGTGATCAGTGCATGATCAGGCACGTGATCAGTGTATGTCAGCCACGTGATCAGTGCATGATAGCCACGTGATCAGTGCATGATCAGTCACGTGATCAGTGCATGATCAGTCACGTGATCAGTGCATGATCAGCCACGTGATCAGTGCATGATCAGCCACGTGATCAGTGCATGATCAATTACGTGATCAGTGCATGATCAGTCACGTGATCAGTGCATGATAGCTACGTGATCAGTGCATGATCAGCCACGTGATCAGTGCATGATAGCCACGTGATCAGTGCATGATAGCCACGTGATCAGTGCATGATCAGTCATGTGATCGTGTGTGATCAGCCACGTGATCAGTGCATGATATCCACGTGATCAGTGCATGACAGCCACGTGATCAGTGCATGATGCCACGTGATCAGTGCATGATCAGTCACGTGATCATGTGTGATCAGCCACGTGATCAGTGCATGATCAGCCACGTGATCAGTGCATGATCAATTACGTGATCAGTGCATGATCAGTCACGTGATCAGTGCATGATAGCTACGTGATCAGTGCATGATCAGCCACGTGATCAGTGCATGATAGCCACGTGATCAGTGCATGATCAGCCACGTGATCAGTGCATGATCAGTCACGTGATCAGTGCATGATAGCTGCGTGATCATGCATGATCAGCCACGTGATCAGTGCATGATAGCCACGTGATCAGTGCATGATCAGCCACGTGATCAGTGCATGATCAGTCACGTGATCAGTGCATGATCAGTCACGTGATCAGTGCATGATAGCTACGTGATCAGTGCATGATCAGCCACGTGATCAGTGCATGATAGCCACGTGATCAGTGCATGATCAGCCACGTGATCAGTGCATGATCAGTCACGTGATCAGTGCATGATAGCCACGTGATCAGTGCATGATCAGCCACGTGATCAGTGCATGATCACGTGATCAGTGCATGATCAGTCACGTGATCAGTGCATGATCAGTCACGTGATCAGTGCATGATCAGCCACGTGATCAGTGCATGATCAGTCACGTGATCAGTGCATGATCAGCCACGTGATCAGTGCATGATAGCCACGTGATCAGTGCATGATCAGTCACGTGATCAGTGCATGATCAGTCACGTGATCAGTGCATGATCAGCCACGTGATCAGTGCATGATCAGCCACGTGATCAGTGCATGATCAGTCACGTGATCAGTGCATGATAGCCACGTGATCAGTGCATGATCAGCCACGTGATCAGTGCATGATCAGCCACGTGATCAGTGCATGATCAGCCACGTGATCAGTGCATGATCAGTCACGTGATAGTGCATGATCAGCCACGTGATCAGTGCATGATATCCACGTGATCAGTGCATGATCAGCCACGTGATCAGTGCATGATAGCCACGTGATCAGTGCATGATCAGTCACGTGATCATGCATGATCAGCCACGTGATCAGTGCATGATCAGCCACGTGATCAGTGCATGATCAATTACGTGATCAGTGCATGATCAGTCACGTGACCAGTACATGGTAGCTACGTGATCATGCATGATCAGCCACGTGATCAGTGCATGATAGCCACGTGATCAGTGCATGATCAGTCACGTGATCAGTGCATGATCAGTCACGTGATCAGTGCATGATCAGCCACGTGATCAGTGCATGATCAGTCACGTGATCAGTGCATGATCAGCCACGTGATCAGTGCATGATAGCCACGTGATCAGTGCATGATCAGTCACGTGATCAGTGCATGATCAGTCACGTGATCAGTGCATGATCAGCCACGTGATCAGTGCATGATCAGCCACGTGATCAGTGCATGATCAGTCACGTGATCAGTGCATGATCAGTCACGTGACCAGTGCATGGTAGCTACGTGATCATTGCATGATCAGCCACGTGATCAGTGCATGATAGCCACGTGATCAGTGCATGATCAGCCACGTGATCAGTGCATGATCAGTCACGTGATCAGTGCATGATAGCTGCGTGATCATGCATGATCAGCCACGTGATCAGTGCATGATAGCCACGTGATCAGTGCATGATCAGTCACGTGATCAGTGCATGATCAGTCACGTGATCAGTGCATGATCAGCCACGTGATCAGTGCATGATCAGGCACGTGATCAGTGCATGATCAGCCACGTGATCAGTGCATGATAGCCACGTGATCAGTGCATGATCAGTCACGTGATCAGTGCATGATCAGCCACGTGATCAGTGCATGATCAGCCACGTGATCAGTGCATGATCAGCCACGTGATCAGTGCATGATCAGTCACGTGATCAGTGCATGATAGCTACGTGATCAGTGCATGATCAGCCACGTGATCAGTGCATGATAGCCACGTGATCAGTGCATGATAGCCACGTGATCAGTGCATGATCAGTCATGTGATACGTGTGTGATCAGCCACGTGATCAGTGCATGATATCCACGTGATCAGTGCATGACAGCCACGTGATCAGTGCATGAGAGCCACGTGATCAGTGCATGATCAGTCACGTGATACATGTGTGATCAGCCACGTGATCAGTGCATGATGAGCCACGTGATCAGTGCATGATCAATTACGTGATCAGTGCATGATCAGTCACGTGACCAGTACATGGTTGCTACGTGATCGTTGCATGATCAGCCACGTGAGCAGAGCATGATAGCCACGTGATCAGTGCATGATCAGTCACGTGATCAGTACATGATCAGTCACGTGAACAGTGCATGATCATTTACGTGATCTGTGCATGATCAGTCACGTGACCAGTATATGGTTGCTACGTGATCATTCCATGACGAGCCACGTGAGCAGTGCATGATAGCCACGTGATGTGTGCATGAGTTACGTGAGCAGAGTATGATCAGCCACGTGATCAGTGCATGAGTGCCACGTGATCAGTGCATGATATGTCACGTGACAGGTGTGTGATCAGCCACGTGAACAGTGCATGTTCAGCCACGTGATCAGTGCATGATAGCCACGTGATCAGTGCATGATCAGTTACGTGAGCAGTGTATGATCAGCCACGTGATCAGTGCATGGTCAGACACGTGAACAGTGTATGATCAGCCACGTGATCAGTGCATGATATCCAAGTGATCAGTGCATGATCATCACGTGATCAGTGTATGATCAGCCACGTGAACAGTGCATGCTCAGTCACGTGATCTGGGCCTGCTGAGCTGCGTGATTACTGTCTGCTCATCTGCTTGACAATTGCCAGCTGAGCTGCACGATTCCTGCCTGTCATCTGCTTGACAATTGCCAGCTGTGCTGCGTAATTCCTGCCTGCTCAGCTGCTTGATTATTGCCAGCTGAGCAGCATGATTCCTCACACCTGAGTTCCATGATTATTGCCTGCTGACTGTTTGATTCGTGCCTACTCAGCTCTTTGTTTATTGCCTCCAGAGGCACATGATCAGTGTATGATAGCAAACATGATCAGCGCATGATCAGTCACATGATCAGCGCCATTAAGTCACGTGATCACTACATGATAGTCATGTGATCAGTCCATGCTCAGTCACGGTATCAGTGCATGATCAGCCACGTGATCAGTGCATGATCTGTCACATGATTAGTGTATGATCATCCACGTGATCAGTGCATGGGCAGTCATGTGATCAGTGCATGATATAGACGTGAACAGTGCATGATCAGTCTCGTGATCAGTGCATGATAGCCACGTGATCAGTGCATGATCAGTCACCTGATGGGTGTATGATCATTCACGTGACCTGTACATGGTAGCTACATGATCATTGCATGATCAGCCACGTGAGTAGTGCATGATAGCCACGTGATCACTGCATGATCAGTCACGTGATCAGTGCATGATCAGTCATGTGACCAGTACATGGTAGCTGCGTGATCATGGCATGATCAGCCACGTGAGCAGTGCATGATAGCCACGTGATCAGTGCATGATCAGACACGATCAGTGCATGATCAGTCACGTGATCAGTGCATGATCAGCCACGTGATCAGTGCATGACCAGGCACGTGATCAGTGTATGTCAGCCAAGTGATCAGTGCATGATAGCCACGTGATCAGTGCATGATCAGTCACGTGATCAGTGCATGATCAGTTATGTGATCAGTGTATGATCAGCCACGTGATCAGTGCATGATCAGCCACATGATCAGTGCATGATCAATTACGTGATCAGTGCATGATCAGTCACGTGACCAGTACATGGTAGCTACGTGATCATTGCATGATCAGCCACGTGATCAGTGCATGATAGCCACGTGATCAGTGCATGATAGCCACGTGATCAGTGCATGATCAGTCATGTGATACGTGTGTGATCAGCCACGTGATCAGTGCATGATATCCACGTGATCAGTGCATGACAGCCACGTGATCAGTGCATGAGAGCCACGTGATCAGTGCATGATCAGTCACGTGATACATGTGTGATCAGCCACGTGATCAGTGCATGATGAGCCACGTGATCAGTGCAGGATCAATTACGTGATCAGTGCATGATCAGTCACGTGACCAGTACATGGTTGCTACGTGATCGTTGCATGATCAGCCACGTGAGCAGAGCATGATAGCCACGTGATCAGTGCATGATCAGTCACGTGATCAGTACATGATCAGTCACGTGAACAGTGCATGATCATTTACGTGATCTTTGCATGATCAGTCACGTGACCAGTATATGGTTGCTACGTGATCATTCCATGACGAGCCACGTGAGCAGTGCATGATAGCCACGTGATGTGTGCATGAGTTACGTGAGCAGAGTATGATCAGCCACGTGATCAGTGCATGAGTGCCACGTGATCAGTGCATGATATGTCACGTGACAGGTGTGTGATCAGCCACGTGAACAGTGCATGTTCAGCCACGTGATCAGTGCATGATAGCCACGTGATCAGTGCATGATCAGTTACGTGAGCAGTGTATGATCAGCCACGTGATCAGTGCATGGTCAGACACGTGAACAGTGTATGATCAGCCACGTGATCAGTGCATGATATCCAAGTGATCAGTGCATGATCATCACGTGATCAGTGTATGATCAGCCACGTGAACAGTGCATGCTCAGTCACGTGATCTGGGCCTGCTGAGCTGCGTGATTACTGTCTGCTCATCTGCTTGACAATTGCCAGCTGAGCTGCACGATTCCTGCCTGTCATCTGCTTGACAATTGCCAGCTGTGCTGCGTAATTCCTGCCTGCTCAGCTGCTTGATTATTGCCAGCTGAGCAGCATGATTCCTCACACCTGAGTTCCATGATTATTGCCTGCTGACTGTTTGATTCGTGCCTACTCAGCTCTTTGTTTATTGCCTCCAGAGGCACATGATCAGTGTATGATAGCAAACATGATCAGCGCATGATCAGTCACATGATCAGCGCCATTAAGTCACGTGATCACTACATGATAGTCATGTGATCAGTCCATGCTCAGTCACGGTATCAGTGCATGATCAGCCACGTGATCAGTGCATGATCTGTCACAAGATTAGTGTATGATCATCCACGTGATCAGTGCACGGGCAGTCATGTGATCAGTGCATGATATAGACGTGATCAGTGCATGATCAGTCTCGTGATCAGTGCATGATAGCCACGTGATCAGTGCATGATCAGTCACCTGATGGGTGTATGATCATTCACGTGACCTGTACATGGTAGCTACATGATCATTGCATGATCAGCCACGTGAGTAGTGCATGATAGCCACGTGATCACTGCATGATCAGTCACGTGATCAGTGCATGATCAGTCATGTGACCAGTACATGGTAGCTGCGTGATCATGGCATGATCAGCCACGTGAGCAGTGCATGATAGCCACGTGATCAGTGCATGATCAGACACGTGATCAGTGCATGATCAGTCACGTGATCAGTGCATGATCAGCCACGTGATCAGTGCATGATCAGGCACGTGATCAGTGTATGTCCAGCCACGTGATCAGTGCATGATAGCCACGTGATCAGTGCATGATCAGTCACGTGATCAGTGCATGATCAGTTATGTGATCAGTGTATGATCAGCCACGTGATCAGTGCATGATCAGCCACGTGATCAGTGCATGATCAATTACGTGATCAGTGCATGATCAGTCACGTGACCAGTACATGGTAGCTACGTGATCATTGCATGATCAGCCACGTGATCAGTGCATGATAGCCACGTGATCAGTGCATGATAGCCACGTGATCAGTGCATGATCAGTCATGTGATACGTGTGTGATCAGCCACGTGATCAGTGCATGATATCCACGTGATCAGTGCATGACAGCCACGTGATCAGTGCATGAGAGCCACGTGATCAGTGCATGATCAGTCACGTGATACATGTGTGATCAGCCACGTGATCAGTGCATGATGAGCCACGTGATCAGTGCATGATCAATTACGTGATCAGTGCATGATCAGTCACGTGACCAGTACATGGTTGCTACGTGATCGTTGCATGATCAGCCACGTGAGCAGAGCATGATAGCCACGTGATCAGTGCATGATCAGTCACGTGATCAGTGCATGATCAGTCACGTGAACAGTGCATGATCATTTACGTGATCAGTGCATGATCAGTCACGTGACCAGTATATGGTTGCTACGTGATCATTCCATGACGAGCCACGTGAGCAGTGCATGATAGCCACGTGATGTGTGCATGAGTTACGTGAGCAGAGTATGATCAGCCACGTGATCAGTGCATGAGTGCCACGTGATCAGTGCATGATATGTCACGTGACAGGTGTGTGATCAGCCACGTGAACAGTGCATGTTCAGCCACGTGATCAGTGCATGATAGCCACGTGATCAGTGCATGATCAGTTACGTGAGCAGTGTATGATCAGCCACGTGATCAGTGCATGATCAGCACGTGATCAGTCATGATCACACGTGAAGTGCATGTGTGATGATCAGCCACGTGATCAGTGCATGATATCCAAGTGATCAGTGCATGATCATCACGTGATCAGTGTATGATCAGCCACGTGAACAGTGCATGCTCAGTCACGTGATCTGGGCCTGCTGAGCTGCGTGATTACTGTCTGCTCATCTGCTTGACAATTGCCAGCTGAGCTGCACGATTCCTGCCTGTCATCTGCTTGACAATTGCCAGCTGTGCTGCGTAATTCCTGCCTGCTCAGCTGCTTGATTATTGCCAGCTGAGCAGCATGATTCCTCACACCTGAGTTCCATGATTATTGCCTGCTGACTGTTTGATTCGTGCCTACTCAGCTCTTTGTTTATTGCCTCCAGAGGCACATGATCAGTGTATGATAGCAAACATGATCAGCGCATGATCAGTCACATGATCAGCGCCATTAAGTCACGTGATCACTACATGATAGTCATGTGATCAGTCCATGCTCAGTCACGGTATCAGTGCATGATCAGCCACGTGATCAGTGCATGATCTGTCACAAGATTAGTGTATGATCATCCACGTGATCAGTGCATGGGCAGTCATGTGATCAGTGCATGATATAGACGTGATCAGTGCATGATCAGTCTCGTGATCAGTGCATGATAGCCACGTGATCAGTGCATGATCAGTCACCTGATGGGTGTATGATCATTCACGTGACCTGTACATGGTAGCTACATGATCATTGCATGATCAGCCACGTGAGTAGTGCATGATAGCCACGTGATCAGTGCATGATCAGTCACGTGATCAGTGCATGATCAGTCATGTGACCAGTACATGGTAGCTGCGTGATCATGCATGATCAGCCACGTGAGCAGTGCATGATAGCCACGTGATCAGTGCATGATCAGACACGTGATCAGTGCATGATCAGTCACGTGATCAGTGCATGATCAGCCACGTGATCAGTGCATGATCAGGCACGTGATCAGTGTATGATCAGCCACGTGATCAGTGCATGATAGCCACGTGATCAGTGCATGATCAGTCACGTGATCAGTGCATGATCAGTTACGTGATCAGTATGATCAGCCACGTGATCAGTGCATGATCAGCCACATGATCAGTGCATGATCAATACGTGATCAGTGCATGATCAGTCACGTGACCAGTACATGGTAGCTACGTGATCATTGCATGATCAGCCACGTGATCAGTGCATGATAGCCACGTGATCAGTGCATGATAGCCACGTGATCAGTGCATGATCAGTCATGTGATACGTGTGTGATCAGCCACGTGATCAGTGCATGATATCCACGTGATCAGTGCATGACAGCCACGTGATCAGTGCATGAGAGCCACGTGATCAGTGCATGATCAGTCACGTGATACATGTGTGATCAGCCACGTGATCAGTGCATGATGAGCCACGTGATCAGTGCAGGATCAATTACGTGATCAGTGCATGATCAGTCACGTGACCAGTACATGGTTGCTACGTGATCGTTGCATGATCAGCCACGTGAGCAGAGCATGATAGCCACGTGATCAGTGCATGATCAGTCACGTGATCAGTACATGATCAGTCACGTGAACAGTGCATGATCATTTACGTGATCTGTGCATGATCAGTCACGTGACCAGTATATGGTAGCTACGTGATCATTCCATGACGAGCCACGTGAGCAGTGCATGATAGCCACGTGATGTGTGCATGAGTTACGTGAGCAGAGTATGATCAGCCACGTGATCAGTGCATGAGTGCCACGTGATCAGTGCATGATATGTCACGTGACAGGTGTGTGATCAGCCACGTGAACAGTGCATGTTCAGCCACGTGATCAGTGCATGATAGCCACGTGATCAGTGCATGATCAGTTACGTGAGCAGTGTATGATCAGCCACGTGATCAGTGCATGGTCAGACACGTGAACAGTGTATGATCAGCCACGTGATCAGTGCATGATATCCAAGTGATCAGTGCATGATCATCACGTGATCAGTGTATGATCAGCCACGTGAACAGTGCATGCTCAGTCACGTGATCTGGGCCTGCTGAGCTGCGTGATTACTGTCTGCTCATCTGCTTGACAATTGCCAGCTGAGCTGCACGATTCCTGCCTGTCATCTGCTTGACAATTGCCAGCTGTGCTGCGTAATTCCTGCCTGCTCAGCTGCTTGATTATTGCCAGCTGAGCAGCATGATTCCTCACACCTGAGTTCCATGATTATTGCCTGCTGACTGTTTGATTCGTGCCTACTCAGCTCTTTGTTTATTGCCTCCAGAGGCACATGATCAGTGTATGATAGCAAACATGATCAGCGCATGATCAGTCACATGATCAGCGCCATTAAGTCACGTGATCACTACATGATAGTCATGTGATCAGTCCATGCTCAGTCACGGTATCAGTGCATGATCAGCCACGTGATCAGTGCATGATCTGTCACAAGATTAGTGTATGATCATCCACGTGATCAGTGCATGGGCAGTCATGTGATCAGTGCATGATATAGACGTGATCAGTGCATGATCAGTCTCGTGATCAGTGCATGATAGCCACGTGATCAGTGCATGATCAGTCACCTGATGGGTGTATGATCATTCACGTGACCTGTACATGGTAGCTACATGATCATTGCATGATCAGCCACGTGAGTAGTTCATGATAGCCACGTGATCACTGCATGATCAGTCACGTGATCAGTGCATGATCAGTCATGTGACCAGTACATGGTAGCTGCGTGATCATGGCATGATCAGCCACGTGAGCAGTGCATGATAGCCACGTGATCAGTGCATGATCAGACACGTGATCAGTGCATGATCAGTCACGTGATCAGTGCATGATCAGCCACGTGATCAGTGCATGACCAGGCACGTGATCAGTGTATGTCAGCCAAGTGATCAGTGCATGATAGCCACGTGATCAGTGCATGATCAGTCACGTGATCAGTGCATGATCAGTTACGTGATCAGTGTATGATCAGCCACGTGATCAGTGCATGATCAGCCACGTGATCAGTGCATGATCAATTACGTGATCAGTGCATGATCAGTCACGTGACCAGTACATGGTAGCTACGTGATCATTGCATGATCAGCCACGTGATCAGTGCATGATAGCCACGTGATCAGTGCATGATAGCCACGTGATCAGTGCATGATCAGTCATGTGATACGTGTGTGATCAGCCACGTGATCAGTGCATGATATCCACGTGATCAGTGCATGACAGCCACGTGATCAGTGCATGAGAGCCACGGGATCAGTGCATGATCAGTCACGTGATACATGTGTGATCAGCCACGTGATCAGTGCATGATGAGCCACGTGATCAGTGCAGGATCAATTACGTGATCAGTGCATGATCAGTCACGTGACCAGTACATGGTTGCTACGTGATCGTTGCATGATCAGCCACGTGAGCAGAGCATGATAGCCACGTGATCAGTGCATGATCAGTCACGTGATCAGTACATGATCAGTCACGTGAACAGTGCATGATCATTTACGTGATCTTTGCATGATCAGTCACGTGACCAGTATATGGTTGCTACGTGATCATTCCATGACGAGCCACGTGAGCAGTGCATGATAGCCACGTGATGTGTGCATGAGTTACGTGAGCAGAGTATGATCAGCCACGTGATCAGTGCATGAGTGCCACGTGATCAGTGCATGATATGTCACGTGACAGTGTGTGATCAGCCACGTGAACAGTGCATGTTCAGCCACGTGATCAGTGCATGATAGCCACGTGATCAGTGCATGATCAGTTACGTGAGCAGTGTATGATCAGCCACGTGATCAGTGCATGGTCAGACACGTGAACAGTGTGATCAGCCACGTGATCAGTGCATGATCATCACGTGATCAGTGTTCATGATATCCAAGTGATCAGTGCATGATCATCACGTGATCAGTGTATGATCAGCCACGTGAACAGTGCATGCTCAGTCACGTGATCTGGGCCTGCTGAGCTGCGTGATTACTGTCTGCTCATCTGCTTGACAATTGCCAGCTGAGCTGCACGATTCCTGCCTGTCATCTGCTTGACAATTGCCAGCTGTGCTGCGTAATTCCTGCCTGCTCTGCTGCTTGATTATTGCCAGCTGAGCAGCATGATTCCTCACACCTGAGTTCCATGATTATTGCCTGCTGACTGTTTGATTCGTGCCTACTCAGCTCTTTGTTTATTGCCTCCAGAGGCACATGATCAGTGTATGATAGCAAACATGATCAGCGCATGATCAGTCACATGATCAGCGCCATTAAGTCACGTGATCACTACATGATAGTCATGTGATCAGTCCATGCTCAGTCACGGTATCAGTGCATGATCAGCCACGTGATCAGTGCATGATCTGTCACAGATTAGTGTATGATCATCCACGTGATCAGTGCATGGGCAGTCATGTGATCAGTGCATGATATAGACGTGATCAGTGCATGATCAGTCTCGTGATCAGTGCATGATAGCCACGTGATCAGTGCATGATCAGTCACCTGATGGGTGTATGATCATTCACGTGACCTGTACATGGTAGCTACATGATCATTGCATGATCAGCCACGTGAGTAGTGCATGATAGCCACGTGATCAGTGCATGATCAGTCACGTGATCAGTGCATGATCAGTCATGTGACCAGTACATGGTAGCTGCGTGATCATGGCATGATCAGCCACGTGAGCAGTGCATGATAGCCACGTGATCAGTGCATGATCAGACACGTGATCAGTGCATGATCAGTCACGTGATCAGTGCATGATCAGCCACGTGATCAGTGCATGACCAGGCACGTGATCAGTGTATGTCAGCCAGTGATCAGTGCATGATAGCCACGTGATCAGTGCATGATCAGTCACGTGATCAGTGCATGATCAGTTATGTGATCAGTGTATGATCAGCCACGTGATCAGTGCATGATCAGCCACATGATCAGTGCATGATCAATTACGTGATCAGTGCATGATCAGTCACGTGACCAGTACATGGTAGCTACGTGATCATTGCCTGATCAGCCACGTGATCAGTGCATGATAGCCACGTGATCAGTGCATGATAGCCACGTGATCAGTGCATGATCAGTCATGTGATACGTGTGTGATCAGCCACGTGATCAGTGCATGATATCCACGTGATCAGTGCATGACAGCCACGTGATCAGTGCATGAGAGCCACGTGATCAGTGCATGATCAGTCACGTGATACATGTGTGATCAGCCACGTGATCAGTGCATGATGAGCCACGTGATCAGTGCAGGATCAATTACGTGATCAGTGCATGATCAGTCACGTGACCAGTACATGGTTGCTACGTGATCGTTGCATGATCAGCCACGTGAGCAGTGCATGATAGCCACGTGATCAGTGCATGATCAGTCACGTGATCAGTACATGATCAGTCACGTGAACAGTGCATGATCATTTACGTGATCTTTGCATGATCAGTCACGTGACCAGTATATGGTTGCTACGTGATCATTCCATGACGAGCCACGTGAGCAGTGCATGATAGCCACGTGATGTGTGCATGAGTTACGTGAGCAGAGTATGATCAGCCACGTGATCAGTGCATGAGTGCCACGTGATCAGTGCATGATATGTCACGTGACAGGTGTGTGATCAGCCACGTGAACAGTGCATGTTCAGCCACGTGATCAGTGCATGATAGCCACGTGATCAGTGCATGATCAGTTACGTGAGCAGTGTATGATCAGCCACGTGATCAGTGCATGGTCAGACACGTGAACAGTGTATGATCAGCCACGTGATCAGTGCATGATATCCAAGTGATCAGTGCATGATCATCACGTGATCAGTGTATGATCAGCCACGTGAACAGTGCATGCTCAGTCACGTGATCTGGGCCTGCTGAGCTGCGTGATTACTGTCTGCTCATCTGCTTGACAATTGCCAGCTGAGCTGCACGATTCCTGCCTGTCATCTGCTTGACAATTGCCAGCTGTGCTGCGTAATTCCTGCCTGCTCAGCTGCTTGATTATTGCCAGCTGAGCAGCATGATTCCTCACACCTGAGTTCCATGATTATTGCCTGCTGACTGTTTGATTCGTGCCTACTCAGCTCTTTGTTTATTGCCTCCAGAGGCACATGATCAGTGTATGATAGCAAACATGATCAGCGCATGATCAGTCACATGATCAGCGCCATTAAGTCACGTGATCACTACATGATAGTCATGTGATCAGTCCATGCTCAGTCACGGTATCAGTGCATGATCAGCCACGTGATCAGTGCATGATCTGTCACAAGATTAGTGTATGATCATCCACGTGATCAGTGCATGGGCAGTCATGTGATCAGTGCATGATATAGACGTGATCAGTGCATGATCAGTCTCGTGATCAGTGCATGATAGCCACGTGATCAGTGCATGATCAGTCACCTGATGGGTGTATGATCATTCACGTGACCTGTACATGGTAGCTACATGATCATTGCATGATCAGCCACGTGAGTAGTGCATGATAGCCACGTGATCAGTGCATGATCAGTCACGTGATCAGTGCATGATCAGTCATGTGACCAGTACATGGTAGCTGCGTGATCATGGCATGATCAGCCACGTGAGCAGTGCATGATAGCCACGTGATCAGTGCATGATCAGACACGTGATCAGTGCATGATCAGTCACGTGATCAGTGCATGATCAGCCACGTGATCAGTGCATGATCAGGCACGTGATCAGTGTGATCAGCCAAGTGATCAGTGCATGATAGCCACGTGATCAGTGCATGATCAGTCACGTGATCAGTGCATGATCAGTTATGTGATCAGTGTATGATCAGCCACGTGATCAGTGCATGATCAGCCACGTGATCAGTGCATGATCAATTACGTGATCAGTGCATGATCAGTCACGTGACCAGTACATGGTAGCTACGTGATCATTGCATGATCAGCCACGTGATCAGTGCATGATAGCCACGTGATCAGTGCATGATAGCCACGTGATCAGTGCATGATCAGTCATGTGATACGTGTGTGATCAGCCACGTGATCAGTGCATGATATCCACGTGATCAGTGCATGACAGCCACGTGATCAGTGCATGAGAGCCACGTGATCAGTGCATGATCAGTCACGTGATACATGTGTGATCAGCCACGTGATCAGTGCATGATGAGCCACGTGATCAGTGCAGGATCAATTACGTGATCAGTGCATGATCAGTCACGTGACCAGTACATGGTTGCTACGTGATCGTTGCATGATCAGCCACGTGAGCAGTGCATGATAGCCACGTGATCAGTGCATGATCAGTCACGTGATCAGTACATGATCAGTCACGTGAACAGTGCATGATCATTTACGTGATCTTTGCATGATCAGTCACGTGACCAGTATATGGTTGCTACGTGATCATTCCATGACGAGCCACGTGAGCAGTGCATGATAGCCACGTGATGTGTGCATGAGTTACGTGAGCAGAGTATGATCAGCCACGTGATCAGTGCATGAGTGCCACGTGATCAGTGCATGATATGTCACGTGACAGGTGTGTGATCAGCCACGTGAACAGTGCATGTTCAGCCACGTGATCAGTGCATGATAGCCACGTGATCAGTGCATGATCAGTTACGTGAGCAGTGTATGATCAGCCACGTGATCAGTGCATGGTCAGACACGTGATCAGTGTATGATCAGCCACGTGATCAGTGCATGATCATCACGTGATCAGTGTATGATCAGCCACGTGAACA
Source organism: Bos javanicus (assembly GCF_032452875.1). Taxonomy (NCBI): domain Eukaryota; kingdom Metazoa; phylum Chordata; class Mammalia; order Artiodactyla; family Bovidae; genus Bos; species Bos javanicus. The sequence goes on along the minus strand of NW_026894735.1, from coordinate 37,958 downwards.
GTGCATGCTCAGTCACGTGATCTGGGCCTGCTGAGCTGCGTGATTACTGTCTGCTCATCTGCTTGACAATTGCCAGCTGAGCTGCACGATTCCTGCCTGTCATCTGCTTGACAATTGCCAGCTGTGCTGCGTAATTCCTGCCTGCTCAGCTGCTTGATTATTGCCAGCTGAGCAGCATGATTCCTCACACCTGAGTTCCATGATTATTGCCTGCTGACTGTTTGATTCGTGCCTACTCAGCTCTTTGTTTATTGCCTCCAGAGGCACATGATCAGTGTATGATAGCAAACATGATCAGCGCATGATCAGTCACATGATCAGCGCCATTAAGTCACGTGATCACTACATGATAGTCATGTGATCAGTCCATGCTCAGTCACGGTATCAGTGCATGATCAGCCACGTGATCAGTGCATGATCTGTCACATGATTAGTGTATGATCATCCACGTGATCAGTGCATGGGCAGTCATGTGATCAGTGCATGATATAGACGTGATCAGTGCATGATCAGTCTCGTGATCAGTGCATGATAGCCACGTGATCAGTGCATGATCAGTCACCTGATGGGTGTATGATCATTCACGTGACCTGTACATGGTAGCTACATGATCATTGCATGATCAGCCACGTGAGTAGTGCATGATAGCCACGTGATCACTGCATGATCAGTCACGTGATCAGTGCATGATCAGTCATGTGACCAGTACATGGTAGCTGCGTGATGGCATGATCAGCCACGTGAGCAGTGCATGATAGCCACGTGATCAGTGCATGATCAGACACGTGATCAGTGCATGATCAGTCACGTGATCAGTGCATGATCAGCCACGTGATCAGTGCATGATCAGCCACGTGATCAGTGCATGATCAGTCACGTGATCAGTGCATGATAGCCACGTGATCAGTGCATGATCAGTCACGTGATCAGTGCATGATCAGTCACGTGATCAGTGCATGATCAGCCACGTGATCAGTGCATGATCAGCCACGTGATCAGTGCATGATCAATTACGTGATCAGTGCATGATCAGTCACGTGATCAGTGCATGGTAGCACGTGATCAGTGCATGATCAGCCACGTGATCAGTGCATGATAGCCACGTGATCAGTGCATGATAGCCACGTGATCAGTGCATGATCAGTCACGTGATCAGTGCATGATCAGTCACGTGATCAGTACATGGTAGCCACGTGATCAGTGCATGATCAGCCACGTGATCAGTGCATGATAGCCACGTGATCAGTGCATGATAGCCACGTGATCAGTGCATGATCAGTCACGTGATCAGTGATGATCAGCCACGTGATCAGTGCATGATATCCACGTGATCAGTGCATGATCAGCCACGTGATCAGTGCATGATAGCCACGTGATCAGTGCATGATCAGTCACGTGATCATGTGTGATCAGCCACGTGATCAGTGCATGATGAGCCACGTGATCAGTGCATGATCAATTACGTGATCAGTGCATGATCAGTCACGTGACCAGTACATGGTTGTACGTGATCGTGCATGATCAGCCACGTGAGCAGTGCATGATAGCCACGTGATCAGTGCATGATCAGTCACGTGATCAGTACATGATCAGTCACGTGATCAGTGCATGATCATTTACGTGATCAGTGCATGATCAGTCACGTGACCAGTATATGGTTGCTACGTGATCATTCCATGACAGCCACGTGAGCAGTGCATGATAGCCACGTGATGTGTGCATGAGTTACGTGAGCAGAGTATGATCAGCCACGTGATCAGTGCATGAGCCACGTGATCAGTGCATGATATGTCACGTGACAGTGTGTGATCAGCCACGTGATCAGTGCATGATCAGCCACGTGATCAGTGCATGATAGCCACGTGATCAGTGCATGATCAGACACGTGAACAGTGTATGATCAGCCACGTGATCAGTGCATGATATCCAAGTGATCAGTGCATGATCATCACGTGATCAGTGTATGATCAGCCACGTGAACAGTGCATGCTCAGTCACGTGATCTGGGCCTCCTGAGCTGCGTGATTACTGTCTGCTCATCTGCTTGACAATTGCCAGCTGAGCTGCACGATTCCTGCCTGTCATCTGCTTGACAATTGCCAGCTGTGCTGCGTAATTCCTGCCTGTTCAGCTGCTTGATTATTGCCAGCTGAGCAGCATGATTCCTCACACCTGAGTTCCATGATTATTGCCTGCTGACTGTTTGATTCGTGCCTACTCAGCTCTTTGTTTATTGCCTCCAGAGGCACATGATCAGTGTATGATAGCAAACATGATCAGCGCATGATCAGTCACATGATCAGCGCCATTAAGTCACGTGATCACTACATGATAGTCATGTGATCAGTCCATGCTCAGTCACGGTATCAGTGCATGATCAGCCACGTGATCAGTGCATGATCTGTCACATGATTAGTGTATGATCATCCACGTGATCAGTGCATGGGCAGTCATGTGATCAGTGCATGATATAGACGTGATCAGTGCATGATCAGTCTCGTGATCAGTGCATGATAGCCACGTGATCAGTGCATGATCAGTCACCTGATGGGTGTATGATCATTCACGTGACCTGTACATGGTAGCTACATGATCATTGCATGATCAGCCACGTGAGTAGTGCATGATAGCCACGTGATCAGTGCATGATCAGTCACGTGATCAGTGCATGATCAGTCATGTGACCAGTACATGGTAGCTGCGTGATCATGCATGATCAGCCACGTGAGCAGTGCATGATAGCCACGTGATCAGTGCATGATCAGTCACGTGATCAGTGCATGATCAGTCACGTGATCAGTGCATGATCAGCCACGTGATCAGTGCATGATCAGCCACGTGATCAGTGCATGATCAGTCACGTGATCAGTGCATGATCAGCCACGTGATCAGTGCATGATCAGCCACGTGATCAGTGCATGATAGCCACGTGATCAGTGCATGATCAGTCACGTGATCAGTGCATGATCAGCCACGTGATCAGTGCATGATCATACGTGATCAGTGCATGATCAGCCACGTGATCAGTGCATGATAGCCACGTGATCAGTGCATGATCAGTCACGTGATCAGTGCATGATCAGCCACGTGATCAGTGCATGATCAGCCACGTGATCAGTGCATGATCAGTCACGTGATCAGTGCATGATCAGTCACGTGATCAGTGCATGATAGCCACGTGATCAGTGCATGATCAGCCACGTGATCAGTGCATGATAGCCACGTGATCAGTGCATGATCAGTCACGTGATCAGTGCATGATCATCACGTGATCAGTGCATGATCAGCCACGTGATCAGTGCATGATCAGCCACGTGATCAGTGCATGATCAGTCACGTGATCAGTGCATGATCATTCACGTGATCAGTGCATGATAGCCACGTGATCAGTGCATGATCAGCCACGTGATCAGTGCATGATAGCCACGTGATCAGTGCATGATCAGTCACGTGATCAGTGCATGATCAGTCACGTGATCAGTGCATGATAGCTGCGTGATCAGTGCATGATCAGCCACGTGATCAGTGCATGATAGCCACGTGATCAGTGCATGATCAGTCACGTGATCAGTGCATGATCAGTCACGTGATCAGTGCATGATCAGCCACGTGATCAGTGCATGATCAGGCACGTGATCAGTGCATGATCAGCCACGTGATCAGTGCATGATAGCCACGTGATCAGTGCATGATCAGTCACGTGATCAGTGCATGATCAGTCACGTGATCAGTGCATGATCAGCCACGTGATCAGTGCATGATCAGCCACGTGATCAGTGCATGATCAATTACGTGATCAGTGCATGATCAGTCACGTGATCAGTACATGGTAGCTACGTGATCATTGCATGATCAGCCACGTGATCAGTGCATGATAGCCACGTGATCAGTGCATGATAGCCACGTGATCAGTGCATGATCAGTCATGTGATACGTGTGTGATCAGCCACGTGATCAGTGCATGATATCCACGTGATCAGTGCATGACAGCCACGTGATCAGTGCATGAGAGCCACGTGATCAGTGCATGATCAGTCACGTGATACATGTGTGATCAGCCACGTGATCAGTGCATGATGAGCCACGTGATCAGTGCATGATCAATTACGTGATCAGTGCATGATCAGTCACGTGACCAGTACATGGTTGCTACGTGATCGTTGCATGATCAGCCACGTGAGCAGTGCATGATAGCCACGTGATCAGTGCATGATCAGTCACGTGATCAGTACATGATCAGTCACGTGAACAGTGCATGATCATTTACGTGATCAGTGCATGATCAGTCACGTGACCAGTATATGGTTGCTACGTGATCATTCCATGACGAGCCACGTGAGCAGTGCATGATAGCCACGTGATGTGTGCATGAGTTACGTGAGCAGAGTATGATCAGCCACGTGATCAGTGCATGAGTGCCACGTGATCAGTGCATGATATGTCACGTGACAGGTGTGTGATCAGCCACGTGAACAGTGCATGTTCAGCCACGTGATCAGTGCATGATAGCCACGTGATCAGTGCATGATCAGTTACGTGAGCAGTGTATGATCAGCCACGTGATCAGTGCATGGTCAGACACGTGAACAGTGTATGATCAGCCACGTGATCAGTGCATGATATCCAAGTGATCAGTGCATGATCATCACGTGATCAGTGTATGATCAGCCACGTGAACAGTGCATGCTCAGTCACGTGATCTGGGCCTGCTGAGCTGCGTGATTACTGTCTGCTCATCTGCTTGACAATTGCCAGCTGAGCTGCACGATTCCTGCCTGTCATCTGCTTGACAATTGCCAGCTGTGCTGCGTAATTCCTGCCTGCTCAGCTGCTTGATTATTGCCAGCTGAGCAGCATGATTCCTCACACCTGAGTTCCATGATTATTGCCTGCTGACTGTTTGATTCGTGCCTACTCAGCTCTTTGTTTATTGCCTCCAGAGGCACATGATCAGTGTATGATAGCAAACATGATCAGCGCATGATCAGTCACATGATCAGCGCCATTAAGTCACGTGATCACTACATGATAGTCATGTGATCAGTCCATGCTCAGTCACGGTATCAGTGCATGATCAGCCACGTGATCAGTGCATGATCTGTCACATGATTAGTGTATGATCATCCACGTGATCAGTGCATGGGCAGTCATGTGATCAGTGCATGATATAGACGTGATCAGTGCATGATCAGTCTCGTGATCAGTGCATGATAGCCACGTGATCAGTGCATGATCAGTCACCTGATGGGTGTATGATCATTCACGTGACCTGTACATGGTAGCTACATGATCATTGCATGATCAGCCACGTGAGTAGTTCATGATAGCCACGTGATCAGTGCATGATCAGTCACGTGATCAGTGCATGATCAGTCATGTGACCAGTACATGGTAGCTGCGTGATCATGGCATGATCAGCCACGTGAGCAGTGCATGATAGCCACGTGATCAGTGCATGATCAGACACGAGATCAGTGCATGATCAGTCACGTGATCAGTGCATGATCAGCCACGTGATCAGTGCATGACCAGGCACGTGATCAGTGTATGTCAGCCAAGTGATCAGTGCATGATAGCCACGTGATCAGTGCATGATCAGTCACGTGATCAGTGCATGATCAGTTATGTGATCAGTGTATGATCAGCCACGTGATCAGTGCATGATCAGCCACATGATCAGTGCATGATCAATTACGTGATCAGTGCATGATCAGTCACGTGACCAGTACATGGTAGCTACGTGATCATTGCCTGATCAGCCACGTGATCAGTGCATGATAGCCACGTGATCAGTGCATGATAGCCACGTGATCAGTGCATGATCAGTCATGTGATACGTGTGTGATCAGCCACGTGATCAGTGCATGATATCCACGTGATCAGTGCATGACAGCCACGTGATCAGTGCATGAGAGCCACGTGATCAGTGCATGATCAGTCACGTGATACATGTGTGATCAGCCACGTGATCAGTGCATGATGAGCCACGTGATCAGTGCAGGATCAATTACGTGATCAGTGCATGATCAGTCACGTGACCAGTACATGGTTGCTACGTGATCGTTGCATGATCAGCCACGTGAGCAGAGCATGATAGCCACGTGATCAGTGCATGATCAGTCACGTGATCAGTACATGATCAGTCACGTGAACAGTGCATGATCATTTACGTGATCTTTGCATGATCAGTCACGTGACCAGTATATGGTTGCTACGTGATCATTCCATGACGAGCCACGTGAGCAGTGCATGATAGCCACGTGATGTGTGCATGAGTTACGTGAGCAGAGTATGATCAGCCACGTGATCAGTGCATGAGTGCCACGTGATCAGTGCATGATATGTCACGTGACAGGTGTGTGATAAGCCACGTGAACAGTGCATGTTCAGCCACGTGATCAGTGCATGATAGCCACGTGATCAGTGCATGATCAGTTACGTGAGCAGTGTATGATCAGCCACGTGATCAGTGCATGGTCAGACACGTGAACAGTGTATGATCAGCCACGTGATCAGTGCATGATATCCAAGTGATCAGTGCATGATCATCACGTGATCAGTGTATGATCAGCCACGTGAACAGTGCATGCTCAGTCACGTGATCTGGGCCTGCTGAGCTGCGTGATTACTGTCTGCTCATCTGCTTGACAATTGCCAGCTGAGCTGCACGATTCCTGCCTGTCATCTGCTTGACAATTGCCAGCTGTGCTGCGTAATTCCTGCCTGTTCAGCTGCTTGATTATTGCCAGCTGAGCAGCATGATTCCTCACACCTGAGTTCCATGATTATTGCCTGCTGACTGTTTGATTCGTGCCTACTCAGCTCTTTGTTTATTGCCTCCAGAGGCACATGATCAGTGTATGATAGCAAACATGATCAGCGCATGATCAGTCACATGATCAGCGCCATTAAGTCACGTGATCACTACATGATAGTCATGTGATCAGTCCATGCTCAGTCACGGTATCAGTGCATGATCAGCCACGTGATCAGTGCATGATCTGTCACAAGATTAGTGTATGATCATCCACGTGATCAGTGCATGGGCAGTCATGTGATCAGTGCATGATATAGACGTGAACAGTGCATGATCAGTCTCGTGATCAGTGCATGATAGCCACGTGATCAGTGCATGATCAGTCACCTGATGGGTGTATGATCATTCACGTGACCTGTACATGGTAGCTACATGATCATTGCATGATCAGCCACGTGAGTAGTGCATGATAGCCACGTGATCACTGCATGATCAGTCACGTGATCAGTGCATGATCAGTCATGTGACCAGTACATGGTAGCTGCGTGATCATGCATGATCAGCCACGTGATCAGTGCATGATAGCCACGTGATCAGTGCATGATCAGACACGTGATCAGTGCATGATCAGTCACGTGATCAGTGCATGATCAGCCACGTGATCAGTGCATGATCAGCCACGTGATCAGTGCATGATCAGTTACGTGATCAGTGCATGATCAGCCACGTGATCAGTGCATGATCAGCCACGTGATCAGTGCATGATAGCCACGTGATCAGTGCATGATCAGTCATGTGATACGTGTGTGATCAGCCACGTGATCAGTGCATGATATCCACGTGATCAGTGCATGACAGCCACGTGATCAGTGCATGAGAGCCACGTGATCAGTGCATGATCAGTCACGTGATCATGTGTGATCAGCCACGTGATCAGTGCATGATGAGCCACGTGATCAGTGCATGATCAATTACGTGATCAGTGCATGATCAGTCACGTGACCAGTACATGGTTGCTACGTGATCGTTGCATGATCAGCCACGTGAGCAGTGCATGATAGCCACGTGATCAGTGCATGATCAGTCACGTGATCAGTACATGATCAGTCACGTGAACAGTGCATGATCATTTACGTGATCAGTGCATGATCAGTCACGTGACCAGTATATGGTTGCTACGTGATCATTCCATGACGAGCCACGTGAGCAGTGCATGATAGCCACGTGATGTGTGCATGAGTTACGTGAGCAGAGTATGATCAGCCACGTGATCAGTGCATGAGTGCCACGTGATCAGTGCATGATATGTCACGTGACAGTGTGTGATCAGCCACGTGAACAGTGCATGTTCAGCCACGTGATCAGTGCATGATAGCCACGTGATCAGTGCATGATCAGTTACGTGAGCAGTGTATGATCAGCCACGTGATCAGTGCATGGTCAGACACGTGAACAGTGTATGATCAGCCACGTGATCAGTGCATGATATCCAAGTGATCAGTGCATGATCATCACGTGATCAGTGTATGATCAGCCACGTGAACAGTGCATGCTCAGTCACGTGATCTGGGCCTGCTGAGCTGCGTGATTACTGTCTGCTCATCTGCTTGACAATTGCCAGCTGAGCTGCACGATTCCTGCCTGTCATCTGCTTGACAATTGCCAGCTGTGCTGCGTAATTCCTGCCTGTTCAGCTGCTTGATTATTGCCAGCTGAGCAGCATGATTCCTCACACCTGAGTTCCATGATTATTGCCTGCTGACTGTTTGATTCGTGCCTACTCAGCTCTTTGTTTATTGCCTCCAGAGGCACATGATCAGTGTATGATAGCAAACATGATCAGCGCATGATCAGTCACATGATCAGCGCCATTAAGTCACGTGATCACTACATGATAGTCATGTGATCAGTCCATGCTCAGTCACGGTATCAGTGCATGATCAGCCACGTGATCAGTGCATGATCTGTCACAAGATTAGTGTATGATCATCCACGTGATCAGTGCATGGGCAGTCATGTGATCAGTGCATGATATAGACGTGATCAGTGCATGATCAGTCTCGTGATCAGTGCATGATAGCCACGTGATCAGTGCATGATCAGTCACCTGATGGGTGTATGATCATTCACGTGACCTGTACATGGTAGCTACATGATCATTGCATGATCAGCCACGTGAGTAGTTCATGATAGCCACGTGATCACTGCATGATCAGTCACGTGATCAGTGCATGATCAGTCATGTGACCAGTACATGGTAGCTGCGTGATCATGGCATGATCAGCCACGTGAGCAGTGCATGATAGCCACGTGATCAGTGCATGATCAGACACGTGATCAGTGCATGATCAGTCACGTGATCAGTGCATGATCAGCCACGTGATCAGTGCATGATCAGGCACGTGATCAGTGCATGTCCAGCCACGTGATCAGTGCATGATAGCCACGTGATCAGTGCATGATCAGTCACGTGATCAGTGCATGATCAGTTACGTGATCAGTGCATGATCAGCCACGTGATCAGTGCATGATCAGCCACATGATCAGTGCATGATCAGTACGTGATCAGTGCATGATCAGTCACGTGACCAGTACATGGTAGCTACGTGATCATTGCATGATCAGCCACGTGATCAGTGCATGATAGCCACGTGATCAGTGCATGATAGCCACGTGATCAGTGCATGATCAGTCATGTGATACGTGTGTGATCAGCCACGTGATCAGTGCATGATATCCACGTGATCAGTGCATGACAGCCACGTGATCAGTGCATGAGAGCCACGTGATCAGTGCATGATCAGTCACGTGATACATGTGTGATCAGCCACGTGATCAGTGCATGATGAGCCACGTGATCAGTGCAGGATCAATTACGTGATCAGTGCATGATCAGTCACGTGACCAGTACATGGTTGCTACGTGATCGTTGCATGATCAGCCACGTGAGCAGTGCATGATAGCCACGTGATCAGTGCATGATCAGTCACGTGATCAGTACATGATCAGTCACGTGAACAGTGCATGATCATTTACGTGATCTTTGCATGATCAGTCACGTGACCAGTATATGGTTGCTACGTGATCATTCCATGACGAGCCACGTGAGCAGTGCATGATAGCCACGTGATGTGTGCATGAGTTACGTGAGCAGAGTATGATCAGCCACGTGATCAGTGCATGAGTGCCACGTGATCAGTGCATGATATGTCACGTGACAGGTGTGTGATCAGCCACGTGAACAGTGCATGTTCAGCCACGTGATCAGTGCATGATAGCCACGTGATCAGTGCATGATCAGTTACGTGAGCAGTGTATGATCAGCCACGTGATCAGTGCATGGTCAGACACGTGAACAGTGTATGATCAGCCACGTGATCAGTGCATGATATCCAAGTGATCAGTGCATGATCATCACGTGATCAGTGTATGATCAGCCACGTGAACAGTGCATGCTCAGTCACGTGATCTGGGCCTGCTGAGCTGCGTGATTACTGTCTGCTCATCTGCTTGACAATTGCCAGCTGAGCTGCACGATTCCTGCCTGTCATCTGCTTGACAATTGCCAGCTGTGCTGCGTAATTCCTGCCTGTTCAGCTGCTTGATTATTGCCAGCTGAGCAGCATGATTCCTCACACCTGAGTTCCATGATTATTGCCTGCTGACTGTTTGATTCGTGCCTACTCAGCTCTTTGTTTATTGCCTCCAGAGGCACATGATCAGTGTATGATAGCAAACATGATCAGCGCATGATCAGTCACATGATCAGCGCCATTAAGTCACGTGATCACTACATGATAGTCATGTGATCAGTCCATGCTCAGTCACGGTATCAGTGCATGATCAGCCACGTGATCAGTGCATGATCTGTCACAAGATTAGTGTATGATCATCCACGTGATCAGTGCATGGGCAGTCATGTGATCAGTGCATGATATAGACGTGAACAGTGCATGATCAGTCTCGTGATCAGTGCATGATAGCCACGTGATCAGTGCATGATCAGTCACCTGATGGGTGTATGATCATTCACGTGACCTGTACATGGTAGCTACATGATCATTGCATGATCAGCCACGTGAGTAGTGCATGATAGCCACGTGATCACTGCATGATCAGTCACGTGATCAGTGCATGATCAGTCATGTGACCAGTACATGGTAGCTGCGTGATCATGGCATGATCAGCCACGTGAGCAGTGCATGATAGCCACGTGATCAGTGCATGATCAGACACGTGATCAGTGCATGATCAGTCACGTGATCAGTGCATGATCAGCCACGTGATCAGTGCATGACCAGGCACGTGATCAGTGTATGTCAGCCAAGTGATCAGTGCATGATAGCCACGTGATCAGTGCATGATCAGTCACGTGATCAGTGCATGATCAGTTATGTGATCAGTGTATGATCAGCCACGTGATCAGTGCATGATCAGCCACATGATCAGTGCATGATCAATTACGTGATCAGTGCATGATCAGTCACGTGACCAGTACATGGTAGCTACGTGATCATTGCATGATCAGCCACGTGATCAGTGCATGATAGCCACGTGATCAGTGCATGATAGCCACGTGATCAGTGCATGATCAGTCATGTGATACGTGTGTGATCAGCCACGTGATCAGTGCATGATATCCACGTGATCAGTGCATGACAGCCACGTGATCAGTGCATGAGAGCCACGTGATCAGTGCATGATCAGTCACGTGATACATGTGTGATCAGCCACGTGATCAGTGCATGATGAGCCACGTGATCAGTGCAGGATCAATTACGTGATCAGTGCATGATCAGTCACGTGACCAGTACATGGTTGCTACGTGATCGTTGCATGATCAGCCACGTGAGCAGAGCATGATAGCCACGTGATCAGTGCATGATCAGTCACGTGATCAGTACATGATCAGTCACGTGAACAGTGCATGATCATTTACGTGATCTTTGCATGATCAGTCACGTGACCAGTATATGGTTGCTACGTGATCATTCCATGACGAGCCACGTGAGCAGTGCATGATAGCCACGTGATGTGTGCATGAGTTACGTGAGCAGAGTATGATCAGCCACGTGATCAGTGCATGAGTGCCACGTGATCAGTGCATGATATGTCACGTGACAGGTGTGTGATCAGCCACGTGAACAGTGCATGTTCAGCCACGTGATCAGTGCATGATAGCCACGTGATCAGTGCATGATCAGTTACGTGAGCAGTGTATGATCAGCCACGTGATCAGTGCATGGTCAGACACGTGAACAGTGTATGATCAGCCACGTGATCAGTGCATGATATCCAAGTGATCAGTGCATGATCATCACGTGATCAGTGTATGATCAGCCACGTGAACAGTGCATGCTCAGTCACGTGATCTGGGCCTGCTGAGCTGCGTGATTACTGTCTGCTCATCTGCTTGACAATTGCCAGCTGAGCTGCACGATTCCTGCCTGTCATCTGCTTGACAATTGCCAGCTGTGCTGCGTAATTCCTGCCTGTTCAGCTGCTTGATTATTGCCAGCTGAGCAGCATGATTCCTCACACCTGAGTTCCATGATTATTGCCTGCTGACTGTTTGATTCGTGCCTACTCAGCTCTTTGTTTATTGCCTCCAGAGGCACATGATCAGTGTATGATAGCAAACATGATCAGCGCATGATCAGTCACATGATCAGCGCCATTAAGTCACGTGATCACTACATGATAGTCATGTGATCAGTCCATGCTCAGTCACGGTATCAGTGCATGATCAGCCACGTGATCAGTGCATGATCTGTCACAAGATTAGTGTATGATCATCCACGTGATCAGTGCATGGGCAGTCATGTGATCAGTGCATGATATAGACGTGATCAGTGCATGATCAGTCTCGTGATCAGTGCATGATAGCCACGTGATCAGTGCATGATCAGTCACCTGATGGGTGTATGATCATTCACGTGACCTGTACATGGTAGCTACATGATCATTGCATGATCAGCCACGTGAGTAGTGCATGATAGCCACGTGATCAGTGCATGATCAGTCACGTGATCAGTGCATGATCAGTCATGTGACCAGTACATGTAGCTGCGTGATCATGGCATGATGCAGTGCATGATAGCCACGTGATCAGTGCATGATCAGCCACGTGATCAGTGCATGATCAGTCACGTGATCAGTGCATGATCAGCCACGTGATCAGTGCATGATCAGCCACGTGATCAGTGCATGATCAGTTACGTGATCAGTGCATGATCAGCCACGTGATCAGTGCATGATAGCCACGTGATCAGTGCATGATAGCCACGTGATCAGTGCATGATCAGTCACGTGATCGTGTGTGATCAGCCACGTGATCAGTGCATGATATCCACGTGATCAGTGCATGACAGCCACGTGATCAGTGCATGATAGCCACGTGATCAGTGCATGATCAGTCACGTGATCATGTGTGATCAGCCACGTGATCAGTGCATGATGAGCCACGTGATCAGTGCATGATCAATTACGTGATCAGTGCATGATCAGTCACGTGACCAGTACATGGTTGCTACGTGATCGTTGCATGATCAGCCACGTGAGCAGTGCATGATAGCCACGTGATCAGTGCATGATCAGTCACGTGATCAGTACATGATCAGTCACGTGAACAGTGCATGATCATTTACGTGATCAGTGCATGATCAGTCACGTGACCAGTATATGGTTGCTACGTGATCATTCCATGACGAGCCACGTGAGCAGTGCATGATAGCCACGTGATGTGTGCATGAGTTACGTGAGCAGAGTATGATCAGCCACGTGATCAGTGCATGAGTGCCACGTGATCAGTGCATGATATGTCACGTGACAGGTGTGTGATCAGCCACGTGAACAGTGCATGTTCAGCCACGTGATCAGTGCATGATAGCCACGTGATCAGTGCATGATCAGTTACGTGAGCAGTGTATGATCAGCCACGTGATCAGTGCATGGTCAGACACGTGAACAGTGTATGATCAGCCACGTGATCAGTGCATGATATCCAAGTGATCAGTGCATGATCATCACGTGATCAGTGTATGATCAGCCACGTGAACAGTGCATGCTCAGTCACGTGATCTGGGCCTGCTGAGCTGCGTGATTACTGTCTGCTCATCTGCTTGACAATTGCCAGCTGAGCTGCACGATTCCTGCCTGTCATCTGCTTGACAATTGCCAGCTGTGCTGCGTAATTCCTGCCTGTTCAGCTGCTTGATTATTGCCAGCTGAGCAGCATGATTCCTCACACCTGAGTTCCATGATTATTGCCTGCTGACTGTTTGATTCGTGCCTACTCAGCTCTTTGTTTATTGCCTCCAGAGGCACATGATCAGTGTATGATAGCAAACATGATCAGCGCATGATCAGTCACATGATCAGCGCCATTAAGTCACGTGATCACTACATGATAGTCATGTGATCAGTCCATGCTCAGTCACGGTATCAGTGCATGATCAGCCACGTGATCAGTGCATGATCTGTCACATGATTAGTGTATGATCATCCACGTGATCAGTGCATGGGCAGTCATGTGATCAGTGCATGATATAGACGTGATCAGTGCATGATCAGTCTCGTGATCAGTGCATGATAGCCACGTGATCAGTGCATGATCAGTCACCTGATGGGTGTATGATCATTCACGTGACCTGTACATGGTAGCTACATGATCATTGCATGATCAGCCACGTGAGTAGTGCATGATAGCCACGTGATCACTGCATGATCAGTCACGTGATCAGTGCATGATCAGTCATGTGACCAGTACATGGTAGCTGCGTGATCATGGCATGATCAGCCACGTGAGCAGTGCATGATAGCCACGTGATCAGTGCATGATCAGACACGTGATCAGTGCATGATCAGTCACGTGATCAGTGCATGATCAGCCACGTGATCAGTGCATGATCAGGCACGTGATCAGTGTATGATCAGCCAAGTGATCAGTGCATGATAGCCACGTGATCAGTGCATGATCAGTCACGTGATCAGTGCATGATCAGTTATGTGATCAGTGCATGATCAGCCACGTGATCAGTGCATGATCAGCCACATGATCAGTGCATGATCAATTACGTGATCAGTGCATGATCAGTCACGTGACCAGTACATGGTAGCTACGTGATCATTGCATGATCAGCCACGTGATCAGTGCATGATAGCCACGTGATCAGTGCATGATAGCCACGTGATCAGTGCATGATCAGTCATGTGATACGTGTGTGATCAGCCACATGATCAGTGCATGATATCCACGTGATCAGTGCATGACAGCCACGTGATCAGTGCATGAGAGCCACGTGATCAGTGCATGATCAGTCACGTGATACATGTGTGATCAGCCACGTGATCAGTGCATGATGAGCCACGTGATCAGTGCAGGATCAATTACGTGATCAGTGCATGATCAGTCACGTGACCAGTACATGGTTGCTACGTGATCGTTGCATGATCAGCCACGTGAGCAGTGCATGATAGCCACGTGATCAGTGCATGATCAGTCACGTGATCAGTACATGATCAGTCACGTGAACAGTGCATGATCATTTACGTGATCTTTGCATGATCAGTCACGTGACCAGTATATGGTTGCTACGTGATCATTCCATGACGAGCCACGTGAGCAGTGCATGATAGCCACGTGATGTGTGCATGAGTTACGTGAGCAGAGTATGATCAGCCACGTGATCAGTGCATGAGTGCCACGTGATCAGTGCATGATATGTCACGTGACAGGTGTGTGATCAGCCACGTGAACAGTGCATGTTCAGCCACGTGATCAGTGCATGATAGCCACGTGATCAGTGCATGATCAGTTACGTGAGCAGTGTATGATCAGCCACGTGATCAGTGCATGGTCAGACACGTGAACAGTGTATGATCAGCCACGTGATCAGTGCATGATATCCAAGTGATCAGTGCATGATCATCACGTGATCAGTGTATGATCAGCCACGTGAACAGTGCATGCTCAGTCACGTGATCTGGGCCTGCTGAGCTGCGTGATTACTGTCTGCTCATCTGCTTGACAATTGCCAGCTGAGCTGCACGATTCCTGCCTGTCATCTGCTTGACAATTGCCAGCTGTGCTGCGTAATTCCTGCCTGTTCAGCTGCTTGATTATTGCCAGCTGAGCAGCATGATTCCTCACACCTGAGTTCCATGATTATTGCCTGCTGACTGTTTGATTCGTGCCTACTCAGCTCTTTGTTTATTGCCTCCAGAGGCACATGATCAGTGTATGATAGCAAACATGATCAGCGCATGATCAGTCACATGATCAGTGCCATTAAGTCACGTGATCACTACATGATAGTCATGTGATCAGTCCATGCTCAGTCACGGTATCAGTGCATGATCAGCCACGTGATCAGTGCATGATCTGTCACAAGATTAGTGTATGATCATCCACGTGATCAGTGCATGGGCAGTCATGTGATCAGTGCATGATATAGACGTGATCAGTGCATGATCAGTCTCGTGATCAGTGCATGATAGCCACGTGATCAGTGCATGATCAGTCACCTGATGGGTGTATGATCATTCACGTGACCTGTACATGGTAGCTACATGATCATTGCATGATCAGCCACGTGAGTAGTGCATGATAGCCACGTGATCAGTGCATGATCAGTCACGTGATCAGTGCATGATCAGTCATGTGACCAGTACATGGTAGCTGCGTGATCATGGCATGATCAGCCACGTGAGCAGTGCATGATAGCCACGTGATCAGTGCATGATCAGCCACGTGATCAGTGCATGATCAGTCACGTGATCAGTGTATGTCCAGCCACGTGATCAGTGCATGATAGCCACGTGATCAGTGCATGATCAGTCACGTGATCAGTGCATGATCAGTCATGTGATCAGTGTATGATCAGCCACGTGATCAGTGCATGATCAGCCACATGATCAGTGCATGATCAATTACGTGATCAGTGCATGATCAGTCACGTGACCAGTACATGGTAGCTACGTGATCATTGCATGATCAGCCACGTGATCAGTGCATGATAGCCACGTGATCAGTGCATGATAGCCACGTGATCAGTGCATGATCAGTCATGTGATACGTGTGTGATCAGCCACATGATCAGTGCATGATATCCACGTGATCAGTGCATGACAGCCACGTGATCAGTGCATGATAGCCACGGGATCAGTGCATGATCAGTCACGTGATACATGTGTGATCAGCCACGTGATCAGTGCATGATGAGCCACGTGATCAGTGCAGGATCAATTACGTGATCAGTGCATGATCAGTCACGTGACCAGTACATGGTTGCTACGTGATCGTTGCATGATCAGCCACGTGAGCAGAGCATGATAGGCACGTGGTCAGTGCATGATCAGTCACGTGATCAGTACATGATCAGTCACGTGAACAGTGCATGATCATTTACGTGATCTTTGCATGATCAGTCACGTTACCAGTATATGGTTGCTACGTGATCATTCCATGACGAGCCACGTGAGCAGTGCATGATAGCCACGTGATGTGTGCATGAGTTACGTGAGCAGAGTATGATCAGCCACGTGATCAGTGCATGAGTGCCACGTGATCAGTGCATGATATGTCACGTGACAGGTGTGTGGTCAGCCACGTGAACAGTGCATGTTCAGCCACGTGATCAGTGCATGATAGCCACGTGATCAGTGCATGATCAGTTACGTGAGCAGTGTATGATCAGCCACGTGATCAGTGCATGGTCAGACACGTGAACAGTGTATGATCAGCCACGTGATCAGTGCATCATATCCAAGTGATCAGTGCATGATCATCACGTGATCAGTGTATGATCAGCCACGTGAACAGTGCATGCTCAGTCACGTGATCTGGGCCTGCTGAGCTGCGTGATTACTGTCTGCTCATCTGCTTGACAATTGCCAGCTGAGCTGCACGATTCCTGCCTGTCATCTGCTTGACAATTGCCAGCTGTGCTGCATAATTCCTGCCTGTTCAGCTGCTTGATTATTGCCAGCTGAGCAGCATGATTCCTCACACCTGAGTTCCATGATTATTGCCTGCTGACTGTTTGATTCGTGCCTACTCAGCTCTTTGTTTATTGCCTCCAGAGGCACATGATCAGTGTATGATAGCAAACATGATCAGCGCATGATCAGTCACATGATCAGCGCCATTAAGTCACGTGATCACTACATGATAGTCATGTGATCAGTCCATGCTCAGTCACGGTATCAGTGCATGATCAGCCACGTGATCAGTGCATGATCTGTCAAAGATTAGTGTATGATCATCCACGTGATCAGTGCACGGGCAGTCATGTGATCAGTGCATGATATAGACGTGAACAGTGCATGATCAGTCTCGTGATCAGTGCATGATAGCCACGTGATCAGTGCATGATCAGTCACCTGATGGGTGTATGATCATTCACGTGACCTGTACATGGTAGCTACATGATCATTGCATGATCAGCCACGTGAGTAGTTCATGATAGCCACGTGATCACTGCATGATCAGTCACGTGATCAGTGCATGATCAGTCATGTGACCAGTACATGGTAGCTACGTGATCATGGCATGATCAGCCACGTGAGCAGTGCATGATAGCCACGTGATCAGTGCATGATCAGACAGATCAGTGCATGATCAGTCACGTGATCAGTGCATGATCAGCCACGTGATCAGTGCATGACCAGGCACGTGATCAGTGTATGTCCAGCCAAGGGATCAGTGCATGATAGCCACGTGATCAGTGCATGATCAGTCACGTGATCAGTGCATGATCAGTTATGTGATCAGTGTATGATCAGCCACGTGATCAGTGCATGATCAGCCACATGATCAGTGCATGATCAATTCGTGATCAGTGCATGATCAGTTACGTGACCAGTACATGGTAGCTACGTGATCATTGCCTGATAAGCCACGAGATCAGTGCATGATAGCCACGTGATCAGTGCATGATAGCCACGTGATCAGTGCATGATCAGTCATGTGATACGTGTGTGATCAGCCACATGATCAGTGCATGATATCCACGTGATCAGTGCATGACAGCCACGTGATCAGTGCATGAGAGCCATGGGATCAGTGCATGATCAGTCACGTGATACATGTGTGATCAGCCACGTGATCAGTGCATGATGAGCCACGTGATCAGTGCAGGATCAATTACGTGATCAGTGCATGATCAGTCACGTGACCAGTACATGGTTGCTACGTGATCGTGCATGATCAGCCACGTGAGCAGAGCATGATAGGCACGTGGTCAGTGCATGATCAGTCACGTGATCAGTACATGATCAGTCACGTGAACAGTGCATGATCATTTACGTGATCTTTGCATGATCAGTCACGTTACCAGTATATGGTTGCTACGTGATCATTCCATGACGAGCCACGTGAGCAGTGCATGATAGCCACGTGATGTGTGCATGAGTTACGTGAGCAGAGTATGATCAGCCACGTGATCAGTGCATGAGTGCCACGTGATCAGTGCATGATATGTCACGTGACAGGTGTGTGATCAGCCACGTGAACAGTGCATGTTCAGCCACGTGATCAGTGCATGATAGCCACGTGATCAGTGCATGATCAGTTACGTGAGCAGTGTATGATCAGCCACGTGATCAGTGCATGGTCAGACACGTGAACAGTGTATGATCAGCCACGTGATCAGTGCATGATATCCAAGTAATCAGTGCATGATCATCACGTGATCAGTGTATGATCAGCCACGTGAACAGTGCATGCTCAGTCACGTGATCTGGGCCTGCTGAGCTGTGTGATTACTGTCTGCTCATCTGCTTGACAATTGCCAGCTGAGCTGCACGATTCCTGCCTGTCATCTGCTTGACAATTGCCAGCTGTGCTGCATAATTCCTGCCTGTTCAGCTGCTTGATTATTGCCAGCTGAGCAGCATGATTCCTCACACCTGAGTTCCATGATTATTGCCTGCTGACTGTTTGATTCGTGCCTAATCAACTCTTTGTTTATTGCCTCCAGAGGAACATGATCAGTGTATGATAGCAAACATGATCAGCGCATGATCAGTCACATGATCAGTGCCATTAAGTCACGTGATCACTACATGATAGTCATGTGATCAGTCCATGCTCAGTCACGGTATCAGTGCATGATCAGCCACGTGATCAGTGCATGATCTGTCACAAGATTAGTGTATGATCATCCACATGATCAGTGCACGGGCAGTCATGTGATCAGTGCATGATATAGAAGTGAACAGTGCATGATCAGTCTCGTGATCAGTGCATGATAGCCACGTGATCAGTGCATGATCAGTCACCTGATGGGTGTATGATCATTCACGTGAACTGTACATGGTAGCTACATGATCATTGCATGATCAGCCACGTGAGTAGTTCATGATAGCCACGTGATCACTGCATGATCAGTCACGTGATCAGTGCATGATCAGTCATGTGACCAGTACATGGTAGCTGCGTGATCATGGCATTATCAGCCACGTGAGCAGTGCATGATAGCCACGTGATCAGTGCATGATCAGACACGTGATCAGTGCATGACCAGGCACGTGATCAGTGTATGTCCAGCCAAGGGATCAGTGCATGATAGCCACGTGATCAGTGCATGATCAGTCACGTGATCAGTGCATGATCAGTTATGTGATCAGTGTATGATCAGCCACGTGATCAGTGCATGATCAGCCACATGATCAGTGCATGATCAATTACGTGCTCAGTGCATGATCAGTTACGTGACCAGTACATGGTAGCTACGTGATCATTGCCAGATAAGCCACGTGATCAGTGCATGATAGTCACGTGATCAGTGCATGATAGCCACGTGATCAGTGCATGATCAGTCATGTGATACGTGTGTGATCAGCCACATGATCAGTGCATGATATCCACGTGATCAGTGCATGACAGCCACGTGATCAGTGCATGAAAGCCACGGGATCAGTGCATGATCAGTCACGTGATACATGTTTGATCAGCCACGTGATCAGTGCATGATGAGCCACGTGATCAGTGCAGGATCAATTACGTGATCAGTGCATGATCAGTCACGTGACCAGTACATGGTTGCTACGTGATTGTTGCATGATCAGCCACGTGAGCAGAGCATGATAGGCACGTGGTCAGTGCATGATCAGTCACGTGATCAGTACATGATCAGTCACGTGAACAGTGCATGATCATTACGTGATCTTTGCATGATCAGTCACGTTACCAGTATATGGTTGCTACGTGATCATTCCATGACGAGCCACGTGAGCAGTGCATGATAGCCACGTGATGTGTGCATGAGTTACGTGAGCAGAGTATGATCAGCCACGTGATCAGTGCATAAGTGCCACGTGATCAGTGCATGATATGTCACGTGACAGTGTGTGATCAGCCACGTGAACAGTGCATGTTCAGCCACGTGATCAGTGCATGATAGCCACGTGATCAGTGCATGATCAGTTACGTGAGCAGTGTATGATCAGCCACGTGATCAGTGCATGGTCAGACACGTGAACAGTGTATGATCAGCCACGTGATCAGTGCATGATATCCAAGTGATCAGTGCATGATCATCACGTGATCAGTGTATGATCAGCCACGTGAACAGTGCATGCTCAGTCACGTGATCTGGGCCTGCTGAGCTGCGTGATTACTGTCTGCTCATCTGCTTGACAATTGCCAGCTGAGCTGCACGATTCCTGCCTGTCATCTGCTTGACAATTGCCAGCTGTGCTGCATAATTCCTGCCTGTTCAGCTGCTTGATTATTGCCAGCTGAGCAGCATGATTCCTCACACCTGAGTTCCATGATTATTGCCTGCTGACTGTTTGATTCGTGCCTACTCAGCTCTTTGTTTATTGCCTCCAGAGGCACATGATCAGTGTATGATAGCAAACATGATCAGCGCATGATCAGTCACATGATCAGCGCCATTAAGTCACGTGATCACTACATGATAGTCATGTGATCAGTCCATGCTCAGTCACGGTATCAGTGCATGATCAGCCACGTGATCAGTGCATGATGTCACAAGATTAGTGTATGATCATCCACGTGATCAGTGCAGGGCAGTCATGTGATCAGTGCATGTATAGACGTGAACAGTGCATGATCAGTCTCGTGATCAGTGCATGATAGCCACGTGATCAGTGCATGATCAGTCACCTAATGGGTGTATGATCATTCACGTGACCTGTACATGGTAGCTACATGATCATTGCATGATCAGCCACGTGAGTAGTTCATGATAGCCACGTGATCATGCATGATCAGTCACGTGATCAGTGCATGATCAGTCATGTGACAGTACATGGTAGCTGCGTGATCATGGCATGATCAGCCACGTGAGCAGTGCATGATAGCCACGTGATCAGTGCATGATCAGACACGAGATCAGTGCATGATCAGTCACGTGATCAGTGCATGATCAGCCACGTGATCAGTGCATGACCAGGCACGTGATCAGTGTATGTCCAGCCAAGGGATCAGTGCATGATAGCCACGTGATCAGTGCATGATCAGTCACGTGATCAGTGCATGATCAGTTATGTGATAAGTGTATGATCAGCCACGTGATCAGTGCATGATCAGCCACATGATCAGTGCATGATCAATTACGTGCTCAGTGCATGATCAGTTACGTGACCAGTACATGGTAGCTACGTGATCATTGCCTGATAAGCCACGTGATCAGTGCATGATAGCCACGTGATCAGTGCATGATAGCCACGTGATCAGTGCATGATCAGTCATGTGATACGTGTGTGATCAGCCACATGATCAGTGCATGATATCCACGTGATCAGTGCATGACAGCCACGTGATCAGTGCATGAGAGCCACAGGATCAGTGCATGATCAGTCACGTGATACATGTGTGATCAGCCACGTGATCAGTGCATGATGAGCCACGTGATCAGTGCAGGATCAATTACGTGATCAGTGCATGATCAGTCACGTGACCAGTACATGGTTGCTACGTGATCGTTGCATGATCAGCCACGTGAGCAGAGCATGATAGCCACGTGGTCAGTGCATGATCAGTCACGTGATCAGTACATGATCAGTCACGTGAACAGTGCATGATCATTTACATGATCTTTGCATGATCAGTCACGTTACCAGTATATGGTTGCTACGTGATCATTCCATGACGAGCCACGTGAGCAGTGCATGATAGCCACGTGATGTGTGCATGAGTTACGTGAGCAGAGTATGATCAGCCACGTGATCAGTGCATGAGTGACACGTGATCAGTGCATGATATGTCACGTGACAGGTGTGTGATCAGCCACGTGAACAGTGCATGTTCAGCCACGTGATCAGTGCATGATAGCCACGTGATCAGTGCATGATCAGTTACGTGAGCAGTGCATGATCAGCCACGTGATCAGTGCATGGTCAGACACGTGAACAGTGTATGATCAGCCACGTGATCATTGCATGATATCCAAGTGATCAGTGCATGATCATCACGTGATCAGTGTATGATCAGCCACGTGAACAGTGCATGCTCAGTCACGTGATCTGGGCCTGCTGAGCTGCGTGATTACTGTCTGCTCATCTGCTTGACAATTGCCAGCTGAGCTGCACGATTCCTGCCTGTCATCTGCTTGACAATTGCCAGCTGTGCTGCATAATTCCTGCCTGTTCAGCTGCTTGATTATTGCCAGCTGAGCAGCATGATTCCTCACACCTGAGTTCCATGATTATTGCCTGCTGACTGTTTGATTCGTGCCTACTCAGCTCTTTGTTTATTGCCTCCAGAGGCACATGATCAGTGTATGATAGCAAACATGATCAGCGCATGATCAGTCACATGATCAGTGCCATTAAGTCACGTGATCACTACATGATAGTCATGTGATCAGTCCATGCTCAGTCACAGTATCAGTGCATGATCAGCCACGTGATCAGTACATGATCTGTCACAAGATTAGTGTATGATCATCCATGTGATCAGTGCACGGGCAGTCATGTGATCAGTGCATGATATAGACGTGAACAGTGCATGATCAGTCTCGTGATCCGTGCATGATAGCCACGTGATCAGTGCATGATCAGTCACCTGATGGGTGTATGATCATTCACGTGCCCTGTACATGGTAGCTACATGATCATTGCATGATCAGCCACGTGAGTAGTTCATGAGAGCCACGTGATCACTGCATGATCAGTCACGTGATCAGTGCATGATCAGTCATGTGACCAGTACATGGTAGCTGCGTGATCATGGCATGATCAGCCACGTGAGCAGTGCATGATAGCCACGTGATCAGTGCATGATCAGACACGAGATCAGTGCATGATCAGTCACGTGATCAGTGCATGATCAGCCACGTGATCAGTGCATGACCAGGCACGTGATCAGTGTATGTCCAGCCAAGTGATCAGTGCATGATAGCCACGTGATCAGTGCATGATCAGTCACGTGATCAGTGCATGATCAGTTATGTGACCAGTGTATGATCAGCCACGTGATCAGTGCATGATCAGCCACATGATCAGTGCATGATCAATTACGTGCTCAGTGCATGATCAGTTACGTGACCAGTACATGGTAGCTACGTGATCATTGCCTGATAAGCCACGTGATCAGTGCATGATAGCCACGTGATCACTGCATGATAGCCACGTGATCAGTGCATGAGAGCCACGGGATCAGTGCATGATCAGTCATGTGATACGTGTGTGATCAGCCACATGATCAGTGCATGATATCCACGTGATCAGTGCATGACAGCCACGTGATCAGTGCATGAGAGCCACGGGATCAGTGCATGATCAGTCACGTGATACATGTGTGATCAGCCACGTGATCAGTGCATGATGAGCCACATGATCAGTGCAGGATCATTACGTGATCAGTGCATGATCAGTCACGTGACCAGTACATGGTTGCTACGTGATCGTTGCATGATCAGCCACGTGAGCAGAGCATGATAGGCACGTGGTCAGTGCATGATCAGTCACGTGATCAGTACATGATCAGACACGTGAACAGTGCATGATCATTTACGTGATCTTTGCATGATCACTCACGTTACCAGTATATGGTTTCTACGTGATCATTCCATGACGAGCCACGTGAGCAGTGCTTGATAGCCACTTGATGTGTGCATGAGTTACGTGAGCAGAGTATGATCAGCCACGTGATCAGTGCATGAGTGACACGTGATCAGTGCATGATATGTCACGTGACAGGTGTGTGATCAGCCACGTGAACAGTGCATGTTCAGCCACGTGATCAGTGCATGATAGCCACGTGATCAGTGCATGATCAGTTACGTGAGCAGTGTATGATCAGCCACGTGATCAGTGCATGGTCAGACACGTGAACAGTGTATGATCAGCCACGTGATCAGTGCATGATATCCAAGTGATCAGTGCATGATCATCACGTGATCAGTGCATGATCAGTCATGTGACCAGTACATGGTAGCTGCGTGATCATGGCATGATCAGCCACGTGAGCAGTGCATGATAGCCACGTGATCAGTGCATGATCAGACACGAGATCAGTGCATGATCAGTCACGTGATCAGTGCATGATCAGACACGAGATCAGTGCATGATCAGTCACGTGATCAGTGCATGATCAGCCACGTGATCAGTGCATGATAGCCACGTAATCAGTGCATGATAGCCACGTGATCATTGCATGATCAGTCATGTGATACGTGTGTGATCAGCCACGTGATCAGTGCATGATGAGCCACGTGATCAGTGCAGGATCAATTACGTGATCAGTGCATGATCAGTCACGTGACCAGTACATGGTTGCTAAGTGATCGTTGCATGATCAGCCACGTGAGCAGAGCATGATAGCCACGTGATCAGTGCATGATCAGTCACGTGACCAGTACATGGTTGCCACGTGATCGTTGCATGATCAGCCACGTGAGCAGAGCATGATAGCCACGTGGTCAGTGCATGATCAGTTACGTGACCAGTACATGGTAGCTACGTGATCATTGCCTGATAAGCCACGTGATCAGTGCATGATAGCCACGTGATCAGTGCATGATCAGCCACGTGATCAGTGCATGATCAGTCATGTGATACGTGTGTGATCAGCCACGTGATCAGTGCATGATAGCCACGTGATCAGTGCATGACAGCCACGTGATCAGTGCATGATAGCCACGTGATCAGTGCATGATCAGTCACGTGATACATGTGTGATCAGCCACGTGATCAGTGCATGATGAGCCACGTGATCAGTGCAGGATAGCGTGATCAGTGCATGATCAGTCCGTGACCAGTACATGGTTCGTGATCGTTGCATGATCAGCCACGTGAGCAGAGCATGATAGCCACGTGGTCAGTGCATGATCAGCCACGTGATCAGTACATGATCATCACGTGAACAGTGCATGATCAGTCACGTGATACATGTGTGATCAGCCACGTGATCAGTGCATGATGAGCCACGTGATCAGTGCAGGATCAATTACGTGATCAGTGCATGATCAGTCACGTGACCAGTACATGGTTGCTACGTGATCGTTGCATGATCAGCCACGTGAGCAGAGCATGATAGCCACGTGGTCAGTGCATGATCAGTCACGTGATCAGTACATGATCAGTCACGTGAACAGTGCATGATCATTTACGTGATCTTTGCATGATCAGTCACGTTAACAGTATATGGTTGCTACGTGATCATTCCATGACGAGCCACGTGAGCAGTGCATGATAGCCACGTGATGTGTGCATGAGTTACGTGAGCAGAGTATGATCAGCCACGTGATCAGTGCATGAGTGCCACGTGATCAGTGCATGATATGTCACGTGACAGGTGTGTGATCAGCCACGTGAACAGTGCATGTTCAGCCACGTGATCAGTGCATGATAGCCACGTGATCAGTGCATGATCAGTTACGTGAGCAGTGCATGATGAGCCACGTGATCAGTGCATGGTCAGACACGTGAACAGTGTATGATCAGCCATGTGATCAGTGCATGATATCCAAGTTATCAGTGCATGATCATCACGTGATCAGTGTATGATCAGCCACGTGAACAGTGCATGCTCAGTCACGTGATCTGGGCCTGCTGAGCTGCGTGATTACTGTCTGCTCATCTGCTTGACAATTGCCAGCTGAGCTGCACGATTCCTGCCTGTCATCTGCTTGACAATTGCCAGCTGTGCTGTGTAATTCCTGCCTGCTCAGCTGCTTGATTATTGCCAGCTGAGCAGCATGATTCCTCACACCTGAGTTCCATGATTATTGCCTGCTGACTGTTTGATTCGTGCCTACTCAGCTCTTTGTTTATTGCCTCCAGAGGCACATGATCAGTGTATGATAGCAAACATGATCAGCGCATGATCAGTCACATGATCAGCGCCATTAAGTCACGTGATCACTACATGATAGTCATGTGATCAGTCCATGCTCAGTCATGGTATCAGTGCATGATCAGCCACGTGATCAGTGCATGATCTGTCACAAGACTAGTGTATGATCATCCACGTGATCAGTGCACATGCAGTCATGTAATCAGTGCATGATATAGACGTGAACAGTGCATGATCAGTCTCGTGATCAGTGCATGATAGCCACGTGATCAGTGCATGATCAGTCACCTGATGGGTGTATGATCATTCACGTGACCTGTACATGGTAGCTACATGATCATTGCATGATCAGCCACGTGATCAGTGAATGACCAGGCACGTGATCAGTGTATGTCCAGCCAAGTGATCAGTGCATGATCAGTCACGTGATCAGTGCATGATCAGTTAGGTGATCAGTGTCTGATCAGGCACGTGATCAGTGCATGATCAGCCACATGATCAGTGCATGATCAATTACGTGATCAGTGCATGATCAGTCACGTGACCAGTACATGGTAGCTACATGATCATTGCCTGATCAGCCACATGATCAGTGCATGATAGCCACGTAATCAGTGCATGATAGCCACGTGATCATTACATGATCAGTCATGTGATACGTGTGTGATCAGCCACGTGATCAGTGCATGATAGCCACGTGATCAGTGCATGACAGCCACGTGATCAGTGCATGAGAGCCACGGGATCAGTGCCTGATCAGTCACGTGATACATGTGTGATCAGCCACGTGATCAGTGCATGATGAGCCACGTGATCAGTGCAGGATCAATTACGTGATCAGTGCATGATCAGTCACGTGACCAGTACATGGTTGCTACGTGATCGTTGCATGATCAGCCACGTGAGCAGAGCATGATAGCCACGTGGTCAGTGCATGATCAGTCACGTGATCAGTACATGATCAGTCACGTGAACAGTGCATGATCATTTCGTGATCTTTGCATGATCAGTCACGTTACCAGTATATGGTTGCTACGTGATCATTCCATGACGAGCCACGTGAGCAGTGCATGATAGCCACGTGATGTGTGCATGAGTTACGTGAGCAGAGTATGATCAGCCACGTGATCAGTGCATGAGTGCCACGTGATCAGTGCATGATATGTCACGTGACAGGTGTGTGATCAGCCACGTGAACAGTGCATGTTCAGCCACGTGATCAGTGCATGATAGCCACGTGATCAGTGCATGATCAGTTACGTGAGCAGTGTATGATCAGCCACGTGATCAGTGCATGGTCAGACACGTGAACAGTGTATGATCAGCCACGTGATCAGTGCATGATATCCAAGTGATCAGTGCATGATCATCACGTGATCAGTGTATGATCAGCCACGTGAACAGTGCATGCTCAGTCACGTGATCTGGGCCTGCTGAGCTGCGTGATTACTGTCTGCTCATCTGCTTGACAATTGCCAGCTGAGCTGCACGATTCCTGCCTGTCATCTGCTTGACAATTGCCAGCTGTGCTGCGTAATTCCTGCCTGCTCAGCTGCTTGATTATTGCCAGCTGAGCAGCATGATTCCTCACACCTGAGTTCCATGATTATTGCCTGCTGACTGTTTGATTCGTGCCTACTCAGCTCTTTGTTTATTGCCTCCAGAGGCACATGATCAGTGTATGATAGCAAACATGATCAGCGCATGATCAGTCACATGATCAGCGCCATTAAGTCACGTGATCACTACATGATAGTCATGTGATCAGTCCATGCTCAGTCACGGTATCAGTGCATGATCAGCCACGTGATCAGTGCATGATCTGTCACAAGATTAGTGTATGATCATCCACGTGATCAGTGCACGGGCAGTCATGTAATCAGTGCATGATATAGACGTGAACAGTGCATGATCAGTCTCGTGATCCGTGCATGATAGCCACGTGATCAGTGCATGATCAGTCACCTGATGGGTGTATGATCATTCACGTGACCTGTACATGGTAGCTACATGATCATTGCATGATCAGCCACGTGAGTAGTGCATGATAGCCACGTGATCACTGCATGATCAGTCACGTGATCAGTGCATGATCAGTCATGTGACCAGTACATGGTAGCTGCGTGATCATGGCATGATCAGCCATGTGAGCAGTGCATGATAGCCACGTGATCAGTGCATGATCAGACACGAGATCAGTGCATGATCAGTCACGTGATCAGTGCATGATCAGCCAGGTGATCAGTGCATGACCAGGCACGTGATCAGTGTATGTCCAGCCAAGTGATCAGTGCATGATAGCCACGTGATCAGTGCATGATCAGTCACGTGATCAGTGCATGATCAGTCATGTGACCAGTACATGGTAGCCGCGTGATCATGGCATGATCAGCCATGTGAGCAGTGCATGATAGCCACGTGATCAGTGCATGATCAGCACGAGATCAGTGCATGATCAGTCACGTGCTCAGTGCATGATCAGTCACGTGACCAGTACATGGTAGCTACGTGATCATTGCCTGATCAGCCACGTGATCAGTGCATGATAGCCACGTGATCAGTGCATGATAGCCACGTGATCAGTGCATGATCAGTCATGTGATACGTGTGTGATCAGCCACGTGATCAGTGCATGATATCCACGTGATCAGTGCATGACAGCCACGTGATCAGTGCATGAGAGCCACGGGATCAGTGCCTGATCAGTCACGTGATACATGTGTGATCAGCCACGTGATCAGTGCATGATGAGCCACGTGATCAGTGCAGGATCAATTACGTGATCAGTGCATGATCAGTCACGTGACCAGTACATGGTTGCAACGTGATCGTTGCATGATCAGCCACGTGAGCAGAGCATGATAGCACGTGGTCAGTGCATGATCAGTCACGTGATCAGTACATGATCAGTCACGTGAACAGTGCATGATCATTTACGTGATCTTTGCATGATCAGTCACGTTACCAGTATATGGTTGCTACGTGATCATTCCATGACGAGCCACGTGAGCAGTGCATGATAGCCACGTGATGTGTGCATGAGTTACGTGAGCAGAGTATGATCAGCCACGTGATCAGTGCATGAGTGCCACGTGATCAGTGCATGATATGTCACGTGACAGGTGTGTGATCAGCCACGTGAACAGTGCATGTTCAGCCACGTGATCAGTGCATGATAGCCACGTGATCAGTGCATGATCAGTTACGTGAGCAGTGTATGATCAGCCACGTGATCAGTGCATGGTCAGACACGTGAACAGTGTATGATCAGCCACGTGATCAGTGCATGATATCCAAGTGATCAGTACATGATCCTCACGTGATCAGTGTATGATCAGCCACGTGAACAGTGCATGCTCAGTCACGTGATCTGGGCCTGCTGAGCTGCGTGATTACTGTCTGCTCATCTGCTTGACAATTGCCAGCTGAGCTGCACGATTCCTGCCTGTCATGTGCTTGACAATTGCCAGCTGTGCTGCGTAATTCCTGCCTGCTCAGCTGCTTGATTATTGCCAGCTGAGCAGCATGATTCCTCACAGCTGAGTTCCATGATTATTGCCTGCTGACTGTTTGATTCGTGCCTACTCAGCTCTTTGTTTATTGCCTCCAGAGGCACATGATCAGTGTATGATAGCAAACATGATCAGCGCATGATCAGTCACATGATAAGCGCCATTAAGTCACGTGATCACTACATGATAGTCATGTGATCAGTCCATGCTCAGTCACGGTATCAGTGCATGATCAGCCACGTGATCAGTGCATGATCTGTCACAAGATTAGTGTATGATCATCCACGTGATCAGTGCACGGGCAGTCATGTGATCAGTGCATGATATAGACGTGAACAGTGCATGATTAGTCTCGTGATCCGTGCATGATAGCCACGTGATCAGTGCATGATCAGTCACCTGATGGGTGTATGATCATTCACGTGACCTGTACATGGTAGCTACATGATCATTGCATGATCAGCCACGTGAGTAGTTCATGACAGCCACGTGATCACTGAATGATCAGTCACGTGATCAGTGCATGATCAGTCATGTGACCAGTACATGGTAGCTGCGTGATCATGGCATGATCAGCCACGTGAGCAGTGCATGATAGCCACGTGATCAGTGCAAGATCAGACACGAGATCAGTGCATGATCAGTCACGTGATCAGTGCATGATCAGCCACGTGATCAGTGCATGACCAGGCACGTGATCAGTGTATGTCCAGCCAAGTGATCAGTGCATGATAGCCACGTGATCAGTGCATGATCAGTCACGTGATCAGTGCATGATCAGTTACGTGATCAGTGTATGATCAGCCACGTGATCAGTGCATGATCAGCCACATGATCAGTGCATGATCAATTACGTGCTCAGTGCATGATCAGTTACGTGACCGGTACATGGTAGCTACGTGATCATTGCCTGATCAGTCACGTGATCAGTGCATGATAGCCACGTGATCAGTGCATGATCAGTCATGTGATACGTGTATGATCAGCCACATGATCAGTGCATGATATCCACGTGATCAGTGTATGACAGCCACGTGATCAGTGCATGAGAGCCACGGGATCAGTGCATGATCAGTCACGTGATACATGTGTGATCAGCCACGTGATCAGTGCATGATGAGCCACGTGATCAGTGCATGATGAGCCACGTGATCAGTGCAGGATCAATTCGTGATCAGTGCATGATCAGTCACGTGACCAGTACATGGTTGCTACGTGATCGTTGCATGATCAGCCACGTGAGCAGAGCATGATAGCCACGTGGTCAGTGCATGATCAGTCACGTGATCAGTACATGATCAGTCACGTGAACAGTGCATGATCATTTACGTGATCTTTGCATGATCAGTCACGTTACCAGTATATGGTTGCTACGTGATCATTCCATGACGAGCCACGTGAGCAGTGCATGATAGCCACGTGATGTGTGCATGAGTTACGTGAGCAGAGTATGATCAGCCACGTGATCAGTGCATGATGCCACGTGATCAGTGCATGATATGTCACGTGACAGGTGTGTGATCAGCCACGTGAACAGTGCATGTTCAGCCACGTGATCAGTGCATGATAGCCACGTGATCAGTGCATGATCAGTTACATGAGCAGTGTATGATCAGCCACGTGAACAGTGCATGCTCAGTCACGTGATCTGGGCCTGCTGAGCTGCGTGATTACTGTCTGCTCATCTGCTTGACAATTGCCAGCTGAGCTGCACGATTCCTGCCTGTCATCTGCTTGACAATTGCCAGCTGTGCTGCGTAATTCCTGCCTGCTCAGCTGCTTGATTATTGCCAGCTGAGCAGCATGATTCCTCACACCTGAGTTCCATGATTATTGCCTGCTGACTGTTTGATTCGTGCCTACTCAG
Source organism: Bos javanicus (assembly GCF_032452875.1). NCBI lineage: Eukaryota > Metazoa > Chordata > Mammalia > Artiodactyla > Bovidae > Bos > Bos javanicus. Next base: position 5,553 of record NW_026894735.1, on the reverse strand, counting down.
CTCTTTGTTTATTGCCTCCAGAGGCACATGATCAGTGTATGATAGCAAACATGATCAGCGCATGATCAGTCACATGATCAGCGCCATTAAGTCACGTGATCACTACATGATAGTCATGTGATCAGTCCATGCTCAGTCATGGTATCAGTGCATGATCAGCCACGTGATCAGTGCATGATCTGTCACAAGACTAGTGTATGATCATCCACGTGATCAGTGCACATGCAGTCATGTAATCAGTGCATGATATAGACGTGAACAGTGCATGATCAGTCTCGTGATCAGTGCATGATAGCCACGTGATCAGTGCATGATCAATCACCTGATGGGTGTATGATCATTCACGTGACCTGTACATGGTAGCTACATGATCATTGCATGATCAGCCACGTGATCAGTGAATGACCAGGCACGTGATCAGTGTATGTCCAGCCACGTGATCAGTGCATGATCAGTCACGTGATCAGTGCATGATCAGTTATGTGATCAGTGTATGATAAGCCACGTGATCAGTGCATGATCAGCCACATGATCAGTGCATGATCAATTACGTGATCAGTGCATGATCAGTCACGTGACCAGTACATGGTAGCTATGTGATCATTGCCTGATAAGCCACATGATCAGTGCATGATAGCCACGTAATCAGTGCATGATAGCCACGTGATCATTACATGATCAGTCATGTGATACGTGTGTGATCAGCCACGTGATCAGTGATGATATCCACGTGATCAGTGCATGACAGCCACGTGATCAGTGCATGACAGCCACGTGATCAGTGCATGAGAGCCACGGGATCAGTGCATGATCAGTCACGTGATACATGTGTGATCAGCCACGTGATCAGTGCATGATGAGCCACGTGATCAGTGCAGGATCAATTACGTGATCAGTGCATGATCAGTCACGTGACCAGTACATGGTTGCTACGTGATCGTTGCATGATCAGCCACGTGAGCAGAGCATGATAACCACGTGGTCAGTGCATGATCAGTCACGTGATCAGTACATGATCAGTCACGTGAACAGTGCATGATCATTTACGTGATCTTTGCATGATCAGTCACGTTACCAGTATATGGTTGCTACGTGATCATTCCATGACGAGCCACGTGAGCAGTGCATGATAGCCACGTGATGTGTGCATGAGTTACGTGAGCAGAGTATGATCAGCCACGTGATCAGTGCATGAGTGCCACGTGATCAGTGCATGATATGTCACGTGACAGGTGTGTGATCAGCCACGTGAACAGTGCATGTTCAGCCACGTGATCAGTGCATGATAGCCACGTGATCAGTGCATGATCAGTTACGTGAGCAGTGCATGATCAGCCACGTGATCAGTGCATGGTCAGACACGTGAACAGTGTATGATCAGCCACGTGATCAGTGCATGATATCCAAGTGATCAGTGCATGATCATCACGTGATCAGTGTATGATCAGCCACGTGAACAGTGCATGCTCAGTCACGTGATCTGGGCCTGCTGAGCTGCGTGATTACTGTCTGCTCATCTGCTTGACAATTGCCAGCTGAGCTGCACGATTCCTGCCTGTCATCTGCTTGACAATTGCCAGCTGTGCTGCGTAATTCCTGCCTGCTCAGCTGCTTGATTATTGCCAGCTGAGCAGCATGATTCCTCACACCTGAGTTCCATGATTATTGCCTGCTGACTGTTTGATTCGTGCCTACTCAGCTCTTTGTTTATTGCCTCCAGAGGCACATGATCAGTGTATGATAGCAAACATGATCAGCGCATGATCAGTCACATGATCAGCGCCATTAAGTCACGTGATCACTACATGATAGTCATGTGATCAGTCCATGCTCAGTCACGGTATCAGTGCATGATCAGCCACGTGATCAGTGCATGATCTGTCACAAGATAAGTGAATGATCATCCACGTGATCAGTGCACGGGCAGTCATGTAATCAGTGCATGATATAGACGTGAACAGTGCATGATCAGTCTCGTGATCCGTGCATGATAGCCACGTGATCAGTGCATGATCAGTCACCTGATGGGTGTATGATCATTCACATGACCTGTACATGGTAGCTACATGATCATTGCATGATCAGCCACGTGAGTAGTTCATGATAGCCACGTGATCACTGCATGATCAGTCACGTGATCAGTGCATGATCAGTCATGTGAACAGTACATGGTAGCTGCGTGATCATGGCATGATCAGCCACGTGAGCAGTGCATGATAGCCACGTGATCAGTGCATGATCAGACACGAGATCAGTGCATGATCAGTCACGTGATCAGTGCATGATCAGCCACGTGATCAGTGCATGACCAGGCACGTGATCAGTGTATGTCCAGCCAAGTGATCAGTGCATGATAGCCACGTGATCAGTGCATGATCAGTCACGTGATCAGTGCATGTTCAGTTATGTGATCAGTGCATGATCAGCCACGTGATCAGTGCATGATCAGCCACATGATCAGTGCATGATCAATTACATGCTCAGTGCATGATCAGTTACGTGACCAGTACATGGTAGCCTACGTGATCATTGCCTGATAAGCCACGTGATCAGTGCATGATAGCCACGTGATCAGTGCATGAGAGCCACGTGATCAGTGCATGATCAGTCATGTGATACGTGTGTGATCAGCCACATGATCAGTGCATGATATCCACGTGATCAGTGCATGACAGCCACGTGATCAGTGCATGAGAGCCACGGGATCAGTGCATGATCAGTCACGTGATACTTGTGTGATCAGCCACGTGATCAGTGCATGATGAGCCACGTGATCAGTGCAGGATCAATTACGTGATCAGTGCATGATCAGTCACGTGACCAGTACATTGTTGCTACGTGATCGTTGCATGATCAGCCACGTGAGCAGAGCATGATAGCCACGTGGTCAGTGCATGATCAGTCACGTGATCAGTACATGATCAGTCACGTGAACAGTGCATGATCATTTACGTGATCTTTGCATGATCAGTCACGTTACCAGTATATGGTTGCTACGTGATCATTCCATGACGAGCCACGTGAGCAGTGCATGACAGCCACGTGATGTGTGCATGAGTTACGTGAGCAGAGTATGATCAGCCACGTGATCAGTGCATGAGTGCCACGTGATCAGTGCATGATATGTCACGTGACAGGTGTGTGATCAGCCACGTGAACAGTGCATGTTCAGCCACGTGATCAGTGCATGATAGCCACGTGATCAGTGCATGATCAGTTACGTGAGCAGTGTATGATCAGCCACGTGATCAGTGCATGGTCAGACACGTGAACAGTGTATGATCAGCCACGTGATCAGTGCATGATATCCAAGTGATCAGTGCATGATCATCACGTGATCAGTGTATGATCAGCCACGTGAACAGTGCATGCTCAGTCACGTGATCTGGGCCTGCTGAGCTGCGTGATTACTGTCTGCTCATCTGCTTGACAATTGCCAGCTGAGCTGCACGATTCCTGCCTGTCATCTGCTTGACAATTGCCAGCTGTGCTGCGTAATTCCTGCCTGCTCAGCTGTTATTATTGCCAGCTGAGCAGCATGATTCCTCACACCTGAGTTCCATGATTATTGCCTGCTGACTGTTTGATTCGTGCCTACTCAGCTCTTTGTTTATTGCCTCCAGAGGCACATGATCAGTGTATGATAGCAAACATGATCAGCGCATGATCAGTCACATGATCAGCGCCATTAAGTCACGTGATCACTACATGATAGTCATGTGATCAGTCCATGCTCAGTCACAGTATCAGTGCATGATCAGCCACGTGATCAGTGCATGATCTGTCACAAGATTAGTGTATGATCATCCACGTGATCAGTGCACGGCAGCTGTGTCATGTAATCAGTGCATGATCAGTCACCTGATGGGTGTATGATCATTCACGTGACCTGTACATGGTAGCTACATGATCATTGCATGATCAGCCACGTGAGTAGTTCATGATACCACGTGATCACTGAATGATCAGCCACGTGATCAGTGCATGATCAGTCATGTGACCAGTACATGGTAGCTGCGTGATCATGGCATGATCAGCCACGTGATCAGTGCATGATAGCCACGTGATCAGTGCATGATAGCCACGTGATCAGTGCATGATCAGTCATGTGATACGTGTGTGATCAGCCACATGATCAGTGCATGATATCCACGTGATCAGTGCATGACAGCCACGTGATCAGTGCATGAGCGCCACGGGATCAGTGCATGATCAGTCACGTAATACATGTGTGATCAGCCACGTGATCAGTGCATGATGAGCCACGTGATCAGTGCAGGATCAATTACGTGATCAGTGCATGATCAGTCACGTGACCAGTACATGGTTGCTACGTGATCGTTGCATGATCAGCCACGTGAGCAGAGCATGATAGCCACGTGGTCAGTGCATGATCAGTCACGTGATCAGTACATGATCAGTCACGTGAACAGTGCATGATCATTTACGTGATCTTTGCATGATCAGTCACGTTACCAGTATATGGTTGCTACGTGATCATTCCATGACGAGCCACGTGAGCAGTGCATGATAGCCACGTGATGTGTGCATGAGTTACGTGAGCAGAGTATGATCAGCCACGTGATCAGTGCATGAGTGCCACGTGATCAGTGCATGATATGTCACGTGACAGGTGTGTGATCAGCCACGTGAACAGTGCATGTTCAGCCACGTGATCAGTGCATGATAGCCACGTGATCAGTGCATGATCAGTTACGTGAGCAGTGTATGATCAGCCACGTGATCAGTGCATGGTCAGACACGTGAACAGTGTATGATCAGCCACGTGATCAGTGCATGATATCCAAGTGATCAGTGCATGATCATCACGTGATCAGTGTATGATCAGCCACGTGAAGAGTGCATGCTCAGTCACGTGATCTGGGCCTGCTGAGCTGCGTGATTACTGTCTGCTCATCTGCTTGACAATTGCCAGCTGAGCTGCACGATTCCTGCCTGTCATCTGCTTGACAATTGCCAGCTGTGCTGCATAATTCCTGCCTGTTCAGCTGCTTGATTATTGCCAGCTGAGCAGCATGATTCCTCACACCTGAGTTCCATGATTATTGCCTGCTGACTGTTTGATTCGTGCCTACTCAGCTCTTTGTTTATTGCCTCCAGAGGCACATGATCAGTGTATGATAGCAAACATGATCAGCGCATGAACAGTCACATGATCAGCGCCATTAAGTCACGTGATCACTACATGATAGTCATGTGATCAGTCCATGCTCAGTCACGGTATCAGTGCATGATCAGCCACGTGATCAGTGCATGATCTGTCACAAGATTAGTGTATGATCATCCACGTGATCAGTGCACGGGCAGTCATGTGATCAGTGCATGATATAGACGTGAACAGTGCATGATCAGTCTCGTGATCCGTGCATGATAGCCACGTGATCAGTGCATGATCAGTCACCTGATGGGTGTATGATCATTCACGTGACCTGTGCATGATAGCTACATGTGCTTGCATGATCAGCCACGTGAGTAGTGCATGATAGCCACGTGATCACTGCATGATCAGTCACGTGATCAGTGCATGATCAT